>NW_009721428.1:0-30817 GCF_000703405.1 Apaloderma vittatum
AATCCGGCTGAGCCAACCCAATACACTGTCCTAAGCATGTTTGTCATTAATATTGAGAGTGGAAAACATGATTTCAGGTACAACTCAACCTTCCCACAGCAATTCACCCAGCCCCCATTTTTTTCCCATTTGCCATCTCTGCCTACCTGAGTAATGAACTGTGCATCATGTCCAGTCACCCAGCTGCAAAGCCCACCCTCCACCTCCTGAGCTCTCAACCACAGACCTGGCGTGTCTCCCTGAAGGAAGCAGGGAAGGATGATATTAACTTCTGGAAGCACAAGAATTGCACAAAGGATGCTTGCAAGACTAACTCTAGCCTAAAACTACACCATCCAGAGAAGTTTGGTATTCCTGGAGATGCCTCATGGCGTGGACATCTGCAATGTTCCCAAACTTATGCAACTGTCAATATCGGTTCTTCATTCAACTAAAATGACTATTGTGTTTAGTTAGAGCTCTCCAGAAAAAGATTTTTCTCCAAATAAAAATACTGATTTTACAGAAAGAAAAGAAAGGGATAACACAAGTGTCTGTGGCCGAGGATCAATTTTCAACTCCAAATTCTATTTGAAAAAAATAGAGCATGGACAGGAAAACACAGTAACCCAAGGATCCATGTTCTAGATGTCCTTTCTAATGTACTCCTGTGAAGCTGACTCCTTGGCTGAACCTTGCCTCTCCAGCACTCGTCTCCTTCCCACTGAGCCCTGTAGTGCCTACAAGGAGATGGGCAGGCTGCAGAGCTCAGCCCAGGGTGGCCCAGGCTTGCCCTGAGCTGCTCAGCCTCTCTCCAGGGACAACTCCAAATGCAGCCTGAGTGTTGGGTCACAAACCAAAACCTCTGCCGTCCTAGGATGCAGGAGTGTGTGTGTATGTGTGGCAGTTAGATTATTCTGATTTTTGTTCATTATTTTTCAGATGAGTATTAGAAATACTTGAGATTAATTTGTCTGTGATTAGATCAAGATTGAAATTACTTCTTATTATTAAACAACATTGCTGAATGTCCACAAGAATACTATGTTGTCTATCTTTCCTACATAAGTCTATTATTACTATTTTCTCTAGCTATGAATATTACATGTCAAAGTTAATATTCAATCCCCTTTGCTTATTTTTTAAATATTTTTTGCTACTCCTTTTAAATAATAAAGAAATGTTTTCCAGCATGCTAAGCATCTGCTACCTCTTGCAGGCAGAGTTAATGTCTTCGTGGTGTTTTCCACAGTTGTGGAGTTTCATTTCTTTCATTTGTAAAATTTTCTTTTTCTTTTCTGCATAACTACGTGATTGGTCTGCATGTCAAATCATGATTTTTAAATTATGTATCTTCTGCCCTAAGAAATTATCTTCCACAAGTGTTCTTCTAGTGGCTGATTTGTTCATAAAGATTTCCTGAGCTTTCTCCTCTGACTCCTCCCATGTGTCATCCTCTATCAGAAATATCTCAGAAAGGTGGGAGGTTATTAGCCAAAGGGAAAATCCCACTTATCATTAACCATAATAGCTCCATGGCCAAGAGATTCAGCAACAGGAGCCTGTTTTGGGGGGCACATAATGTTATGAAGAGCATCACATAATTGTCCCTGCAGCTGCACTTTTCTCTTGTTGGTAGCACTTGTAAGAGCCAGAGCGCTCTGCCCCATGCACACCTTTCAGAGTAGAGGGAGGCTTCACCCTAGAGTTTTGGTTTCTCATTGTATAGCAAGTTACAGGATTAATGTCTAAGTACGATTTTAGGATGGCTTAAAAATTAGTCTTAATTTTATATGCCTTAAAAATAAATAAATTGAGGCACTATCTTCAGTAGCAGTGGCCCAGCTAGAATCAAGAACCCATTAATGCTATCTTAAATTGACATGTCCTACCAAAAATGTGTTAAGAGAGCAAGTAAAGGCAAAAAGAAGCAAAAGGATATTAGTTTCCCTTGAGAAAAAAAGCAAGTGAAAATATCTGTAGCATCTGTTGCCCAGTTTTGGGCCCCTCATTACAAGAGGGACATTGAAGTGCTGGAGAGGGTACAGAGGTGGGCTACCAAGCTAGAAAAGAGTTTGGAGCATATGTCGTATGAAGAATAGCTGAGGGATCTGGAGCTGTTTAGCCTGGAGAAGAGGAGATTGAAGGGAGACCTCATCGCTCTCTACAACTACCTGACAGGAGGTTGTAGCGAGGAGGGGGTTGGTCTATTCTACCTATTGGAAGTGATAGGACAAGGGGAAATGGCCTTAAGTTGCGCCAGGGGAGATTCACGTTGGATATTAGGAAGAATTTCTTTACTGAAAGGGTTGTCAGGCATTTGAACAGGCTGCCCAGGGAGATGTTTGAGTCGCCATCCCTGGAGGTGTTTAAGAGACGGGTAGATGTTCTGCTGAGGACATGGTTCAGTGGTGTTGATAGGGCAACGTAAAGGTTGGACTCGATGATCTTGAAGTTCTCTTCCTGCCAAAAATGTTTTACAATTCTATGAATCTATGATCTCTAGTCTATTTTAATTGGCATGTGTTGCCATTACTGAGCCAATGTGACATATGCACTGAGCTGGTGACAAGTCACAGAATCAGCATACGGTTGTCTTAGGCACTATGAGAGAAGAGCCGAGCATGCCCTCATGCATTGCTGTGTCTTAGAGTGTGATCTAGTTCCATTGGAGCTCAGTGGTATTTTGTAACAAGCAGGAATAGTCCTAATGGCTCATCAGAACCATTAAGAAAATTAGATGGGTGGAACGAGTGCGTCAGGACAAAATGTTTTATCACTGTATGATTCCTGAAACCACCACCACTACTCATTTCTTGATGATGCAACACTCCTGTTACTGCTGGCGAAGCACTTGCTAGCATTGTCCATTTTTGGGCAAAACATCACTAAATTCCTTACTTCTCATTCTGTTCTGCTAATAGGGATCTAGTATATATTTATATCTGGGGTCCCTAATTAATTAAACTCTTAAACTACCTAAGCACAAATTATCTTCTTTAAGAGAGGAAGGTGCAATCAAAGAAAAAAGGTCCAATCATTTTTGGCTATCTTCTTCTTTACATGTTAATAAAAAAAGAACATAGAGTATAAATGGAATGTCTTTTTGCTTTAATTAGGAAGAATGAAAATAATTGTGTATTGCCACTTATGACACCTTGTTGGATGCTTAAAGTACAATTAAATTGGGTTCAGGCAGTTTCAGAAGTGAAGATTCTTGGTGCCTCTGCTGAAGAGAAGACAGCTGTCTATAATAATGATAATCTGATATTACTTCATTTACAGTCTTTGCATTCTGTGCTTGTTCACATCTTCTTTCTTTGGCTTCAATTTTTATGTATTTATTCCATTTTTAATTCTCAGTTAACATTCATATAATTCTCTTTTTCCCCTTCCTTTTCCTTTGTTTTCTATAGACTCTCTTCCTACTTTGCCTGTTCCACCTCTCTTTTTGCCTGTCTTACATGCATCTATGAAAGACCACCGGGGAGACCTTGTGAATAATCAGATCTGATTTTCATAAAAATATTTGGATGCAATGTTAGGCGATGCTAGATAATGACTGTGCTGCTTTTTTTGCGTGGCCTTTGGAAGACATCAGGCAATGCAAAGGACTTGACCTTGACCTTGCTACCTGAGTGGTAATGATTACCATAGATACAGCTTGTTCTAAGAGTCATGCAAAATACATGTGCCAGACTCTATTCTCACTGGCTGTTCAGTAGATGTTTGGATATAATTTATTCTTGAGATGACAGAATGCAGTTTACAAGTTGTATCCTGTATGTGTAATGAGACAATTATTCCGAGAGAGTCTGAGCTATTCAGCAAAACTGATAAAGAGCAAACAGAAAGACTGTTCTGGAAAGGAAGACCAAGTTTGTTTAACCTGAGGGGTCCTGGTTAGGCTGTCATTTCCTTGCACGTAATTCCCATTTGTGGAAAATGAGGTCTCACAAATCTGCCCTGAAAGATAATTCAAGCCAGGTTTCCCAATGCTGTTTGCAAAATATTTGGACTTTCAAAAGACGCTGCTCTTCTCTGAAGGTTAACTATGAAAGTAATAGTGAGTAAACAGAGAAGGGATGAGGGGAGAGGGATGAGCCTTTCCAACTGGCACGATGAGAGTGCTGTCTACCAAAGAAGGGAGACAGCCAAGAGACAAAAATCAAGTTTTAAGCAGAGATAGCTCAATGTCTTCCAAAGCACTGTAATGTAGTACATACATTTAACACATTATATTTAGTTTACAAATGTTTGTTGACAGGAGTGACAAATATAATGTGTGTATGGGAGTGAGGAGCAGGCATGAAACATTCTGTCTCCACTTGAAATAGCCTCTTTGTACTCCAAACAAACACATACCTGCAAATCCCTCAGAAGTCAGCCAGCTGAAGTTCAGAAGATGACTCACATTGTGCTTGGCTGGAACACTCGCTAAGGTAGGCCTGTGTGGATGCAGTGTTTCGTGCAGTGCCATGGGATGTCGAATAGCTGGGAGCAGCAATGATGCAATGCAGCAATTTTAAGCAAGGACTCTCTTCTTTCCAAGCGACTAAACAAGGTCTGCCAGTAGGGTTATTTTTCTAAAAATAAATAAATAAATAAATAAAAAATGTGCAGTTTAACATGGTCTGCGGAGGAGGGAGAACTTAAACACCACTGCATGTCTGGAAGTCATGTTTACTGACTTCAACTGATCTTCTCACGATCTTTTCAGTAATGCTGTGGGTCGAATTCTGCATGGAAGTCCTTAATCAGGAAACACTCTTGGTGAGGTCAGCACTAGTTTTGACCATAAAACACAAGTATCATGTGTTAATAATATTAAATAATGTGTGACTTTAGAAAGCCAGCTTCCAAAATATACCTGGCTGTCATTTCTGCGTGGAAGTGAGACTGGAGAGGAAATCACAATATATGATACCACAAGTCGGTGTTGGATGCAGAACCCCAGTGTATGTGGAAATGTATAGCTCAAAAACACAGCAGTAAAAACTAAGAAGGGACTCATAGTTCTATATCTTTGTCCTTTTTTATTATAATTTGAATATACTTACTCATTTTCAAAGTATAATAGTACTCTGTAATTACTCTTAAAAATGACACATATTTTTAGTAGATCTGAATTATTCAGAACACCAGAGTGGTTTGAGGACACATTGTTCAGTGAGTGGGCATGTCAGCACCGGCTGTTTGTGTAAGAGCAGGATGGGAGGTGTCTTTGCCACCGCTCTCTGTGGGGTGAGGAGCTGGACCAGGACAGGTGAGCAAAGCCCAGAGCAGGAGCCAACATCATTCTGTCACTGAGACTTCAGAGAGGCCATGAGCTCCCGGCCATCACAAGTTGATTAATATTTCTCTCTGGATGGCCAGCAGTCATGAAACACTTCATATCCATGGCTTGGAGATTATGTTGATCGTGCATTTCACTTCCAGAAAAAATATAAATTAATCTATGCTAATTTTTGCGCTGACTCAATGAGGACTAGGATTTTACTGTGCTTTTTATCAGAATGGACCTATGTAGACTAGGACATAGTGATTACCTTCTCAAATACATTCCCTCATTTCTTTGGTGGCATTATGCTCTTTAAAGAAAGGGAGGCGGTACAGTGATGTTAACATTAGTATTTCTTTCTGGAGATTAACTCAAACCTGGGCTGAAGCTTGGAGCTGGTGCTCTACTTGGTACTTTTTCTTCAGAAGCATATAAAAAGTAGAAGATAGTTTTCTGTCACCCATGGTGACAGGTGCTTTGTAAATATCTGAGAGAGATGCTCTGTGCTGTGAGGAGAAATAGTTTCAAAATGCACAAGATTCAGAAAGGAATCCTGCTCTTTTTTGTCCTTTCTGCACAGATAAAATACATCACAGAAACTGAGTTGAAGGTTGTAAAGAACATATGCATTCACTAGATTTGAAAGTACTAACCAGAGGATTGTATTAAAGAGAAAAAGATCTAGCTAAGCAAAATAGAGGTTCCAAATTTGGTCTTGTCTGCATGGCAGAAAAAAACCTCAATATCTAATCAAAACGAAACAGAAAAGATTACATACTAGCAAAAAAGAAATCCAGTCTCATTTACCTACATGGCATATTGTTTACCTGTATTTTGGAAATGGAATAAAAAATGCATCCTTCACTTCTCTTTCTGCAACAAGGATGCACAAAACGGGGACAAAGAGCAAATCCACTCCAGTTGTCTAATTGGACAGAGTTGTTACTGAATGGCAGCCTGACTTAAATGGAACTGAAGGATTTTCACCAACCTTTCATCCTTTTGTATTTTCTAAGGTTAATCTTCCTTCCTTTGTGTTTCTCTCACTATGCTGCAGCTAAGAGAGCAAGAGGTACAGCTGAACTAGGAGTATCTTTCCATGGCCAGCTGATAAGGAGGTGGTTTGCTTGAGGCTGGAGCTAAATGACCTGTTCATAATAAATGTTCTTCAAATAATTTATTTTTTTCTCTTGCACATCAGTTTGTCACGGGGAGACCAGTTTTTACAAATATAATCGTCATCTAATGTCATTTGATTAATGCTTCAAGAGAAAATAAAGCAACTAGCTTTGTGTTCCTTGAAACCCATCACTTCAAGGCTATTTGCAACTCGTTATGGCATCACTGCTGCAGATACCAGGAAGCCGATCCGCTTGTTAGGACCACTCTGAAGTTGTCTCCCGGAGGGGACAGAGCAGTGAGTAGCACCTTCTTTGGAAGCAAGGTTTTTGAATTTCCATCCCTACAGCCAAGTTGGTTCAAATTTTCTCTACAGCTCCAAACTAGCGATGGACGATGCACTCAAACTGTTGTATTTTACAGGTATATAGTAGCACACAATATAGCTACAGCAAACGTGAGACTACAGCTGCATTTTGTCTCTCCCTTTCCCTGGAATGGACACCCTTCTCCCTTTTCCCAACAAAACACCAAAGTGGAGATGCTGAAGGTGTAAGTTTGAGGGATAAAATGCATCCCAGCCCACCAGTAAAATCAGATCTGCTGCAGAGAGGCAGATCATCAAGAGAAGGGAGATCTGATGATCCTCAACCCTCATCCAAAAGAGCTGCATCACGTAGGTGAAAATTTGATGGAGGAGGCTGCAGCGTTCACAGTGTATTCAGGGTACCATTTAGCAACAGTCTTGATTTATGCACAAAAGGTTGTTTTGTATCAGTTAAACAGATGTAATAACAAATAACGACAGGAGAGAAAAAAAGCCTGTGAACACAATGCAGCAAGTCTTGGTTTGCTGTGCTGGTCCATGGATTCCCCCATTATCTGCTCAGTTCTGCAGACAAGAGGTTTTCATGCTTCCTCCCTGTCACCACTCCTCAGATTAAAAGCCTGAGCTCTGTGACATACGGCTGCTCAGTCGCAGTGGGTCTCTGGGCTTGTTTCCAACATGCTATAACTCCAATTTACCAGAATGGCACTTATAGATGTCCAGTTAAAATGTCCCATTTTATCAGGGAAAATGCCTTCCCAATGGTACCGTTTGCTACCGAATAGAATTCAAGAATAATTTTGTCTGTTATGACTTTTATTTTCGTAAAGAATGTAGACATGAAATACTTAATGCAATGTCCTAATTACTGCAAATATGCTGAAAAACCTTTATTTTCCATAGAAAATTATATTACACTGTTACATTTCCACATTTTGTGGCTGCATATTTTATGTACTGTAACCATGGTTACTATGTCATTAAAGTCTATTCAGAGGGAGTTGGGCATAGCATAGAGCTATCACAGAGAATGATTGCTTTTGTAAATTTAAAAGAAGCTCTGCAGCTAATTAGTGTGAGTTTGTGCAAATTGGACCAATGGAGAGCATGAAATTTGGAACAAATTGTTGTAGAGTCTAAAGCAAATGGAGAACATTTTTATTTGATTTAGAAACTTGCTTTGTGTATCACAAACCTCTTAAACTTTTAATTGCGTCAGGCTGAAGCCACACATGGGTGCACTGCTGATAGCAGGAATGCGGACAGCCCTGGCTCAGAAGGGTGGTGAATGGTCTTAAATTAGAAGTACTAGCCATGAGCTGAAAGCCGGGAAAACAGCAGAGCATACCTGGGCTGTACTGATTTTGCATCCTGTGGAAATTTTAGAAGCAAATACAGCAGCTTGGGTTCTTTTTTTTCAAGATGTGTCTTGTGTATCAGTTAGGTACGTGATTCCTCCATGTGCTGCACTATGTATTTGGAGAGTGTGGCTCTGTGTTCCTCTCCTTTACTTCCCACCATTACAATGGTAGATGCAAGGTAGGATCTTGCAATCACACATTTCCTTAATCTTTCTTCAGATAGTGATATCCACATCAGAAAACAACATATCCACAACCATTTACAATCATAGAATCTTTAAGATTGGAAAAGACCTCTAAGATCATCAAGTCTAACCATTAACTCAACACTACCCTGACTGCCAAATCATATCCCAAAATGCCACATTCACATTTTTTTTGAACACCTCCAGGAATGGGGACTCAAACACTTCCCTGGGCAGCCTGTTCCAGTACTTCACCACTCTCTCAGTAAAAAAAATTTTCCTAATAGACAAGCTAAACCTACTCTGGTGCAACTTGAGCCCCTTTCCTCTTGTCCTATCACTAGTAACTTGGGTGAAGAAACTGACCCACACCTCACTACAACCTCCTTTCAGGTAGTTGTGGAGAGAAATGAGGTCTCCCCAGTGTTCTCCAGACTAAACAATCCCAGCTCCCTCGGCTGTTCCTCATAAGACATGCTCTCGAGAACCCTCACCAGTTTTGTTGCCCTTCTCTGGACCCACTCCAGCAACTCAATGTCTCTCTTGCCCTGCAGCACCCAAAACTGAACACAGTACTCAGGCTGTGGCCTCACCAGTGCAGAGTACAGGGGCATGATCACTGCCCTGTTCCTTCTAGACACACTATTTCTAATACACCTCAGGATGCCATTGGCTTTCTTGGCCACCTGGGCACACTGCTGGCTCATGTTCAGCTGGCTGTCCATCAACACCCTCAGGTTCTTTTCTGCCTGGCAGCTCTCCAGCCACACTTCCCCAAGCCTGTAGCACTGCCAAGGGTTGTTGTGACCCAAGTGCAGGACCAGGCACTTGGCCTTGTTGAACCTCAGACAACTGGCCCGAGCCCATCGACTCATTCTGTCCAGATCCCTCTGCAGAGCTTTCCTACCCTTCAGCAGATCAACATTCCCATGCAACTTGGTGTTATGTGTAAACTGACTGAGGGTGCACTCGATCGCCTTGTCCAGATAATTGACAAAGACATTAAACAAGACAGACCCAACACTGAGCCCTGGGGAATGCTGCTTGTGACCAGATGCCAACTGGATTTAACTCTGTTCACCACAACTGTCTGGCCTTGGCCATCCAGCCAGTTTTTAACCCAGCAAAGACCCACCTGTCTAAGCCATGAGCCGCCAGCTTCCCTAGCAGAATGCTGTGGGAGATGGTGTCACAGGTTTCACTAAAGTCCAGGTAGACATGATCCACAGCCATTCCCTCATCCACTAGGCAGGTCACTTGGTCACAAAAGGAGATCAAGTTGGTCAAGCAGGACCTACCTTTCATGAACGCATGCAGGCTGGGCCTGATTCCCTGGGTGTCCTGCACTTGCTGTGTAAGTGCACTCAAGATGAACTGCTCCATAATTCTCCTTGGTACCAAGGTCAGGCTGACAGGCCTGTAGTTCCCTGGATCTTTCTTCCAGCCTTTCTTGTAGGTGGGCCACACATTGGCCAGCCTCCAGTCACCTGGGACCTCCTCTGTTAACAAGGACTGCTGATAAAAGATGGAGAGAGGCTTGGCAAGCTCCTCTGCCAGTTCCCTCAGCATTCTTGGGTGGATCCCATCCAGCCCCTTAGACTTGTGAGTGTCCAGGTAGTGAAGCAGGTCGTTAACTCTTTTGTACTGGATTATAGGGGATTTATTCTGCTCTCTGTCCCTGTCGTCCAGCTCTGCAGGCTGAATACCCTGAGAATAACTGGTCTGGCTATTAAAGACTGAGGCAAAGAAGGCATTAAGTACCTCAGCCTTTTCCTCATCCTTAGTGGCAATGTTCCCCCTCCTGCATCCAATAAAGGATGGAGATTGTCCTTGGCTCTCTTTTTGTTGTTAATATATTTGTACACATCACCCACCAGTCCTTCTCTGTTTGTAAACAGCAGGTCTAGTGAGGCACCTCTCCTGGTAGACTCACTTACAACCCATGACAGGAATCTATCTTCCACACACTCCAGGATCCTCATAGACTGTTTCCTCTCTGCTGTGTTGTATTTCCAGCAGACAGCTGGTAAGTTGAAGTCCCCCACAAGAACGAGGGCTGACAATTTTGAGAATTCTGCCAGCTACTTGTAGAATGCTTCATCTGTCTCTTCATCCTGATTGGGTGGTGTATAACAAACTCCCAACAGGGTGTCTGCCTTGTTGGCCTGCCCTCTCATCTTTACCCATAAGCAATTGACCATACCATCACAGTCATTGAGCTCTATACAATCAAAACACTCTCTAAGGTATAGAGCCACCCCACCTCCTCTCCTTCCCTGCCTATCCCTTCTGAAGAGCTTCTAGCCATCCATTGCAGCACTCCAGCCAAAAGAGTCATCCCACCATGTTTCTGTTATGCTGCATGCACCATGGCTTCCAGCTTCTCCTGCTTGTTGCCCATGCTGTGTGAATTGGGGTAGATGCACTTGAGCTATTGACTTCATCCCCAACATTGACATGCCACCCCTAGGCTCATCTCTGGTGAGCCTGGTTTTATCCCCTTCTCCTTTAGAACCTAGTTTAAAGCCCTCTCAATAAGCCCCGTGAGCTTCCTCTCTGAAACAGCTGAACTCCAAGTGTCGCCAGCAGGCCCAGTGTCAACCCCCTGCCCCATGATCATGCTCACACCTCACAGCCTTCCTATTGCGTGGGAAGCTGAACATAATAGCTGAATATCCTCCTACTTCAGATACTACCAATCACTTTTCCAGCATGTCCTCCAACTTTTCAATAGGTGCATGATTTGTGGCATTCTTGTATGTTAATCAGAATTTCCCTTTCACCCCTCTACCTCTGTGCTGAGTGAATACAGATGTGTGTTTCTTTTCACCAGCCTTTGAAATATTTTCACAGGCCACTGCCAGCAGCAAGTTTGAGTGACTGCACAGAAGTGAAGATACGTGGGATGACGGCTTCCAGCAACGAAGCAGTTAATGGCCTGTCCTTGTCCTGTCTCTGCCCCTGTACTGCCACTCACCCTCCATCTGCCAACAGCCAGAGGCAGCGATTGACAGCTCTGCTTTGGCAAATGTTCTGAGTTTCATCTCTTATAATATTTGGCAGATATTAAAACTAAGAGCTAACTGCTCCTCATGGACTCAGAAAAGATGAAACTGTCCTGATCTGAGCTGATGCTTGCTTTTTATTGTGTTGCTTGTGTAACACTGGGATACAGCAGTCATTTTTCCTTCTCCGGGGTTTCAGATACTAAGCAGAAAATCAATAACATCTTCTCCAGGTGCTGGTAAGCACAAACTATGTAAGGCCCAGCAAAAACTTTCTGTGCCAGTCACTCGTCTTCCTCATATTTTGAGATCTAACACAGGAGCTATGGAAGGAACAACATTGGCCCCAGCAGCTTCAGGGAACACGTTTCCACAGATGAGTGAGGCAAAAAACTCTAAAATCTGCAGCAGTCACCAACAATCTCTATCTCTTCACCATTATCCAGTCTGATCCCTAAAAACGGCTCTGCACAGCCTGGCTAACGGTACCCAGAATGACAGCCTTGGCTAGAGAAGATGCAAAATCTGGGTTTCCCATTGACCACTGCCAGTTTGGCCAGTCACAGATTGGTGCCAGCAGCCCTCAGACAAACAGCTGCTAAAGCAGGGCTGGGGAAAAAAACCTGCCAGTGCTAGAAACCACTTAGTCTTGCATAGTCTTTTTGAACAAGCACATCTATAACAAGTAATTAGGCTGATTTGACTGCAGGATTGTTAATTGAATAAATAAGACTAGTAATGTTGCACAGGATTATGTGCATGAGTCCGTTCTCCCTGATCCGATCACCAATAGAGTTTCAACAGAGTTTTGAGGTTCAGGTTCTCTGCCAACCTTTTCTCCACTAAGTGTTCCTGCTTTTTTATATTTTTTTCTTCATCTGTTCACTCATCAAATTTGTCTGCAGGATACCTGAACCCTTACCTAGGATAATATTCCGTCAGAAAGTGAGTAATGGCATGGTGTAGTATAACATCGTTATGTAGCAATGCTATGATGAAAATACCTAGGCAGCATGTGAAGAATATAGTATTTATCTTTCTGCGGTGTTTTTTCATCATTGTGGGCAAGGCCAAGTATGCCTGTGATGATGTGATATTACCAGAGAACACTTCAACACCTATTTTGCACTCAGAGAGTTAACACTGGGAGAGACAAGCACTTTAACTCCAACATCACAAGCAGCAGGTGATCCTGCACCTCCTCATTTGCAACAGTTCAGCAAAACCAGCCTCCAACCTTGTTTAGAAAGCGTGGGCATCACCAATGTGCTTAGGCTGAGCTCTGTTTCCGTCTCTGGTATCACTCCCTAGCAGAGTATTAACTACTCACTGGTAATTCAGTGTGGAAACACACTCCATCTCAGTTAAAAGCCTTAGAAGCATACATGAGACACACATTTGTGTGGGGAAAAAGAGAAAAATTGCCCTCCTGGCAAATGCAATAAGCACATAATCCTTCATGTGATGGTGGCTTGCAGCAAGCACAGTGCAACAAAACTCCAGAGCACTCCACTTGCTACTTCAGTCTGCTGCTTTTGTTCATGGCTAGTGCTAAATCTACATCACATTTCCCACTAAGTTAGTAAATGCTCATTTCAGAGAAGCCCTTGAATTTTTTTTAACATTTCCAAAAATAAAGCATAACCAGAGGGTTCCTGTTATGTAACATAAATATTTTATTATCTTCCACATTACTGACTTGCAGGGAAAAAAAATCTAGACACAGTTTTGGCCTTTTCCATTAAGATAGCTTTAAAAAATATGATGCCATACTGCACAAGTTGTCCCGCTTTACCATGGAATCTTGCATTATGTATACCTAACCCTTTGCCAAGCTGATGCTCAAAGACAGGCAAAATGAAAAACTACATCTTAGAAGACATCCTATCGCTTTTTATGTAAAAATGAAAAGCCTGGCAATGTATTATTTCTGCATCACAAGCACTATGTTTTTTGATATTTCAACAACACAAAATTGTAATTTTTGCTAGATTCGTCCTTCCATATCACAGAGCTGTAAAAATTAAATTACAAATCCTGTGGGTCTCCGTCTACCCAGGCTGAGTGCTGTGCCACGGAGAGCTGTGCTGTGCCACAGAGAGCTCTGCTGGGCTTTGCCAGGTTGCTGTACAGACGCAGCTGCTTGCCTGGGACTCCCAGCGCTTGAGTGTGTGCAATGAGCTACAGTACTACAGTCACAGGACTAACTAATAGAGGGGGGCATCTCCATGCTTTTATTAACTTGATGGTTCCCAGTTCCAGACTCGCCGTGTGATTTGTGTATGTGCAAAAGGCAAGGACATAGGCTAATCTGGGAGGGCTGAGGGGAGGAGGAGAAGGAGGAGGAACCCAGGCACACACAGTTCTTCAGCAGGTTCCCAAGCTCTTGTTCGTGAAGTTCAGATAGATTTGGGGCTGATGAGGGTGTACACATCATGGCATACACCCGCCAGCAACCATCAGATATACTGTTTTTCCTCCCCAGTGTGAAAGCTTTGGGGAGCAGCCACCAAACAGTGTTTTGTAGCTTGTTCTTAACCTCAGGCTAGAGAAGTGACCTGTGCATTAGCGTACAAATTGCCATCTTTGCAAACATACCAGGCTTAATCAATACGAGCAAAGGTAACAAGCAGGACACCTTTACCTTTGACTGCAAAAGACACGTTTTCCAGGAATCTGGAACAGTTAAGGCCACCGGATAGTCAGCCTTTCCCACAACCATCTTCCTCAAATCTTCTCCAAGGGTACTTTGGGCAACTGGTTTATTGCTATCAGATTTCCAACTGTATGGTAGTCCTCTCTTGAGTGTTTGGGCCTCTCTCTGTACATTGAGCAGTTGCACAAAGTGCTAACACGACAGGCAGGACATGTCCATCAAGGGCCACAGCACATCCAGAAGTCCTTAGTGCATCCACGGCATCAGCATTCAGCACATGTGCTACCAGGCTGACCTCCTCCAAAGGGCACAGGATATTGGGCACATGTGCTGTCTGATCATACGCAAAAGGCTCAGGAAGTTTCAAATGCCAGCGATTAGAACGAGGAAAACCTAACTAGGTTATGCAGCAGTGCAGCAGCCTGGGACTTGCTGCAGAAAGAGCCAAAGGAGAGAGGGTTATCACTGCAAAGTCAGGAACATCAAAGAAAAGGTACCAAGCTGTATAAGAAAACATGCCTCTTATTAAAACACTTGGTGTGTATAACAGGGAATCACTCAGCACAGTCCTTGTTGTTCAAGCACTACTTGAGGTTATGTCAGCCTGACATAATGAAACTCTCCATTTAGTAGATATCAGGACTATTTAAGGTTCATGATAACGTTTACAGCTGACTTTGTATTTGAATTACATGCCAGAGATACCAGTAATATTTTGGTATTCTTGCCAAATAAAAGCTTTTAATATTTACACACAGACTTTGAACATGCCAGCTGGTTGATGTTAAGAGCTTGAGTTCTCTTCAAAACAAAATTATAAGAGTCATTTACACAAGTCTCATTGACAGTTTACTTTAGCTTTTATTTCCAAGACATCAACATTAGCATCTATGATTTATTTTGCAGTTTTCTATGGGGAAAAGGAAAGCCCTCACCTCTGTATTCATATTAAGATTTATATAAATCAGGCAGTCATCCGTTGGATCTAAGAGCTGTGTGCCATGTTTTAAACAAGATGCAGTTGAACTCCCAGGCACAAAGCCAGTAGATTGGGCCGCGATTGGGCCATGAACATGATAGGCAACCAACCCCATGTAGCAATAGGACAAGGGGAAATGGTTTTAAACTAGAGCAAGGTAGACTTATGTAAGATATTGGGAAGAAGTTCTTTACTGGCACAGGTTGTGCAGAGAGGAGGTGGAGGCCCTATCCCTGGAGGCTTGATGGGGCTCTGAGCAACCTGATCTAGTTAAAGATGTCCCTGCTCACTGCAGGGGGCTAGACTAAATGACCTTTAAAAGTCCCTTCCAGCCCAACACATTCTATGATTCTGTGATTCTATTTAAATACAAGAAGGGTATTGGTGGACAAAGTAATGCAAAGAGAATGAATAGTTACACCAGGCTCTGTCCACAGACAGTGACAGTCTTAGGAGAGCCATGTGCTTCACATCTCAGAGCCTACAGCCTACCCAGTCCCACTGATAGCCACATCTAATGGGCACAGGACAGTCTCAGCTCTGGTACCAAAAGCACATTTGTCATTTGGCTTCCTGATGCATGCAGATAATTCTGAGTTACAACTCTTCTCTGAACCACCATGCCATGGTGGAGTCCTAGCTAACTCTTTCCTTCCTCATCTTCCTCAAGAAAAGATGTGAGTCTGAACATCCCCCACATACCCACATGGTGGAGACTTCTGAGAACTCCTGCATTTCTGATGACAGCTTTTAGGACCTTTCTCTACAAAGAGTACTCTTTACTCTATGCATGTAGCTGAAAGTTCCAGGCACTGTGTACCTTAGCAGCACTGCTGAAAGATCAGATCTCTTCAAAGGCATGTATTCAGAGCATTAATTCATATTATTTCATTCCAGTTTGCACTAGCAACTACAAAAAAAAAAAGCTGATTGAACCCTGACTTGGTAAGTGAAAAAAATAGTCGTGTTCCTTCAGAATCAAAAAATCTTTTGAATGTATGTCTAGAAAGACTTGTAAAGACTCTAAACAGAGTTTCTTTGCCGCATAGCAACTACTATTGCTGATGCCTTGCAGAAGTATCTGGAAATTATATTAAAGGAAGAAAAGAAAAGAAAAGGTGGAGGAGGAAGCTGTATGTGAAAATATTCTTTCCCTGATCCATATCTGAATGTTCCCAGTCAACAGGCTCTCAAGCCTGCACTTGAACTGTTCATCAAAAGAAGCAGCCAATGTGTATTCTCTTGGCAAGCTCATTCCAAACTGACGCATAACAGCCGTGTACTAGCCAAGGTCATTTCGAAGGTGTTTACTTTTACTGCAAACTAAATTCATCTCTCTTCACTCAGAGATAAAGTCAGCAATATTTGTAAACCAAACATCGTAAGGCAAAGGTCTGACTTGAAACTGATGCTCATGCTGGAGCTGGGAGCATGAAACAGCTGCATAACAGTGCTATTTCCCTGGAGACCATAACTGTACAATGGAGGCCAAGTTCAGAGGCGAAGCCTTGGGAAACATCTCTCGGGCAAGCTAGTGATACGTCCCAGGGCAATGCTAGACCTTCTTCAAGGCCTACCCTGCCTGCCCATGGGTGGCACTCAGTGCCTGGCCTTAGACCTTCTTGTACCTTCTGGCCTGGCTTCACATCACTGCGCAGGAGCAGACCCATCAGTAGCCCCTTCCCTAGAAAACAGAGCCCTGACACAGCCTGTTGCCAAGGCAAATGAGATCTGAAGCAGCCTGAAATCAGTCTTGAACACAGTCTTTCTTAAGCTGGATCTGACAATGGTCTCAGCTTTGGCAGCCCCTGAGAGCCGTCAGCTTCAGGTCCACAGAAGTTTCTAGCTAGAACACCTCAGTTGCTTAGGAGGTGCAGACTTGTTCCGTGCTTCTGACACGCTATTTGCACAAGGTGTCTCAGAACCCATGGTGAGTAGTAGGCGGTCAAACGATATGCACCATGTTCCTACAAACTGGAAAGACTCAGGGGTATGAAAATGAGAGGGTTCAGAGACAGACACAGGCAGCTGGCTGGACAGGAGACCGACTTCTGCCAGTACCAGTGCATGTTATGCAACTAATCAGGGCCAAACACAACACGGCTGTTTTATCTGAACCTGTTTTGGCCCTGTGTTTTTGCTCTATTATTTTCTTTTTCTATTTTCTTTTGTCCTTGTGTGCCGCATAATATGAATTTTACTTTGTCCAGTGCTGCCAAATTTTTAACGTGGCTCCTTTAGCAGGCAAATATTTTTCAAAATTGCTTGGACTTTCATCTACGGTTTCTGTGATGATAATGATAATGAATTAACAGGAGTAGCACACCCTGTGTATATAAGGACAGTCATTTTCAAATCATTGCATATGTCCCACATCGTGATATTTTTATGTTTTGCAACATGAAAACAAAAGAGCATCTAACTTACCTTAATGCTGCTAATGGAAGGCAAAATGAGTTCTTTGCAGATAACTACCAGGTTCTTCACATTTCTGACCAAATCCAGTACAGGACTTCATTTCCACTGTGGTACTGCAGTTGCTAGCATTTGCCTGTATCTAATCAAGCAAGAAGTTAACCTTGAATACCAAACACAAAATCTATAAACTAAAAACTAGAACTAACTTGATTCCCTGAAGGTCACAGAATTTAAATAGAATGGAGCAAATCCATCTGAAAATAAAACATTCTGCATTATTTCAGGCATATAGCCGTACGTCTTTGATATAGGATTTTCAAACTGCTTATTAACCCTTTCTAGAAAATTATTTTAAGCAGTAGAAGCTTTGAGTCAAATCTGGCTGTGCTTATTCAGGGTTTAATCAAGCCAGTCTAGCACCCTGAGGCAACGATGTCATTGCACCGGTGCAGCAGGGAAGAAGAAATATAAGAAGAGTCTTTCCTTCTCCCTTGCATGAGCACAAAGGTTAATGTAATCCAATTCCTTTTGCTCCAGTAAATGGCGAAGAGGAGGCAGAAAAGGGCCAGTTCTGCAGCATGGGGAGGAGAGAACAGATTCCCTTTGACCAAAGGCAGCGTGGATGCCCAGCTCATGCTGTTGACGGAGTGGCGTGCTCGCTGGGTTTGCTTCATCCCTATGGGAAGAGCTCACGTCTCCTTCCCACTCTGGCCACAGTGGTACTTACAGTCACAGTCCATCATCCCATGCACAGCAGTGGGAATTCTGACTGAGAAAAGACTGCCAGCTCAGGTCTTCTGAGATTCACAGGGTAAGATTCAAAGGATATATTTAGCCATATTGTCATTTCTTTTTCCAGAACCTCATTTACAGACCAAATATTTACTGTTCCTCTTCACAAAAATGTGAGGACATTTGAGATCCTGCACTTCGGTTTGCAAGGACTTACTATGTTACCAGCATATATCTTTTAATTACAGAGCAGTTAACACTCAGCCATTGATAACACATTACAGGGTCCAGATTCAGTTCTTAACAATGACATCTGCATCTAAATTTAGGTGTCTGAGCTCCCATTTCAGTCACAGAATCACAGAATCATAGGATGTGTTGGGCTGGAAGGGACATTTAAAGGTCATCTAGTCCAACTCCCCTGCAGTGAGCAGGGACATCTTTAACTAGATGAAGTTGCTCAGAGCCCCGTCAAGCCTGACCTTGGAAGTCTTCTGGAATTGGGCCTCCATCACCTCTATTGAATGCCTCACCACCCTCATAGTAAAAAACTTTTTCCCAATGTCTAATTATATCTACCCTGCTCTAGTTTAAAATGATCGGCCTTCATCCTGTCACTACAGGCCATTGTAAGCAGTCCCTCCTCAGCTTCCTTTTAGGCTTTCTTCAGGTATTGGGAGGCTGCTATAAGGTCTCCCTGGAGTCTTCTCTCCTGCAGGCTGAACAACCCCAGCTCTCTCAGCCTGTCCTCACAGGGGAGGTACTCCAGCCCCTTGATCATTTTTGTGACCCTTCTCTGGACCTACTTCAACAGGTCCATGTCCTTCTTGTGTTGAGGCCTCCACAGCTGAATGCAGTACTTCAAGGGAGGTCCCACCAGAGCAGAGCAGACAGGCAGTCACCGGTCTCGATCTGCTGGCCACATGTCTTTTGATGCCTTCTGGGCTGCAAGTGTATGTCATTAGCTTATCACAGAATGTCAGGGGTTGGAAGGGACCTCGAAAGATCATCTAGTCCAACCCTGCCCTGGCAGAGCAGGATCACCTACAGTAGGTCACACAGAAAAGTTTCCAGGCAGGTTTTGAATGTCTCCAGGGTAGGAGACTCTATAACTTCTCTGGGTAGCCTTTTCCAGGGCTCTGTCACCCACAGAGAAAAACTTTTCCTAATGTTTCTGTGGAACTTCCTATGCTCCAGGTTGCACCCTTTGCCTCTTATCCTGTCATTGGACATCACTGAGAAGAGCCTGGCATCTTCCTCCTGACATTCACCCTTTACATATTTATAAACATTAATGAGGTCACCCCTCAGTCTCCTCTTTTCCAAGCTAAAGAGACCCAGCTCCTTCAGCCTTTCCTCATCAGGGAGATGTTCCACTCCCTTCAGCATCTTTGTGGCTCTGCGCTGGACTCTCTCAAGCAGTTCCCTGTCTCTCTTGAGACAATCCTCCAGATGTGGCCTCACCAGGGTGGAGTAGATGGGGAGGAGAATCTCTCTTGACCTACTAGCCACACCCCTTCTAACACACCCCGGGATGCCACTGGCCTTCTTGGCCATGAGGGCACATTGCTGGCTCATGGTCATCCTGCTGTCCACCAGAATCCCCAGGTCTCTTTCCTCTATGCGGCTCTCCAGCAGGTCAGTCCCCAACCTATACTGGTACTTGGGGTTGTTCTTTCCCAGATGCAAGACTCTACACTTGCTCATTTCAGAAAATTTCTTCCAACCCAACTCTGCAGCCTGTCTAGGTCTTGGTGAATGGAAGTACAGCCTTCTGGTGTGTCAGCCATTCCTCTCAGTTTTGTGTCAGTTTTTCCAGCTTTTTGTCCACCAGCACCTCCTAGTACTTTTCTGCAGGGCTGCTCTCAATCCTTTCACTCCCCAGCCTGTATTGACAATCAGGATTGCGCGGACCTAGGTGCAGGGCCCTACACTTGGCCTTGTTGAACCTCATGATGTTCGCATGGGTCCACTTCTCTAGCTTGTCCAGGTCTCTCTGGATGACATCCTGTCCCTCTGGCATGTCGACCTCACCTTGCCTTTCTCACAGGCAATGCCAGAGGCTTCAGAGAAAAGTATAGTCTTTGTTAGGCAGCTGCTTCAATCTTCCACCTCTGCCATGCTGAATGTGAGAGGGGCATTTCTTTCTTAACCCACTTAGCAATCAATTTAACACCCTCAAGTATAATATTTTGTGGCCCGTTGAATTTCCTCCTTGGCGCTGTAACTGCTGGCCTTGCTTTTATTCTCACATAGAGTGTCTTATCTTTCACTGAAGCTTCTTGCCCTACTTGTTGCAATTTTATCTCCCACACAGCTCCACAGTGAGCCTTGTGCTAAAAACATAATCCCTGGGATTTACTATAATGCTGTTATCGTAGGGGAAATATTAAACCAGAGTCCAAGTTAATTAAAAGCATGACAGGACCCTGGGCACTGGTGAGGAGTTGTATCCATGTGTAAAGTCAATGGATCAACAGTTACAAATGAGACAAGGTCTCACAGACTGACTGGATGCCACCCATTCAGCATATTCTTGTGTTGTTAGTCTCCATTAACAGCCCCTCCAGTTGGAAACATTACTATACAGAAAACTAATGCTGAAATCTGCCATTTTAAAATAGGTTTCACTTTTTATGCCTGAGGATACTATGTTCTGGTCAGTTCATAGAATCATAGAATGGTTTGGATTGGAAGGGACCTTAAAGATCATCTAGTTCCAACAGCCCTGCCATGGACAGGGACATCTCCCACTAGACCAGGCCGCTCAAACCCCCATACAACCAGACCTTCAACATTTTCAGGGAGGAGGCTGCCACAGCTTCTCTGGGGAACCTATTCCAGTGTCTCATCACCCTCAGATTGAAGGATTTCTTTCTTACATCTTGTCTAAGTCTCTCTTTAACAGGTGAATGAACACATGCTCGGATCCTCCCCTTTGCCCTTAAAGCCTTAAAGCTTTTAGGTGATCCTTGTAGTAGTACTGAATGCTGCTTTGCTGCTCTTCTGTAGTGAAGTGTGAGAGAACTTCGATGGCATCTGAACTTGTTTGTGAACTGTACAGATGCTGGTTTCTTGCAATAAATCGTAGTTAGCTGTGTTTTTGTCGCTGGTGGTGAGTGGGTTTGTTCCATGACAATGTCACTGTAAAAAAATCTCTCTCCGGCTTTCTTTAGACAATAAGGTCTCCCTGAAGCCTTCTCCAGGCTCAACAACCCCACCTCCCCCAGCCTGACTGCATAGGAGAGGTGTTCCATCCCTCTGATCATCTTGGTGGCCTTCCTCTGGACTTGATCCAAGAGGTCCATGTCCTCCTTAGACTGGGCACTCCAGAGCTGGATGCAGTACTCCAGGTGGGGTCTTACAAGAGCAAAGTAGAGGGAGAGAATCACCTCCTTTGACCTGCTGGCCACGCTTCTTTTGATACAGCCCAGGATACGGTTGGCTTTCTGTGCTGCAAGTGCACATTGCTGGGTCATGTGGAGCTTCTCATTAATCCATTATTTTGTTTTTTAGAAGATGCTTTTAAAAAAAACATGACTTTATTTATTTAGACAGTTTTCATGTCCTCCCTGTGCCAGTCTTTACTGGAGTTCATCTTTGCATAGTTCTTTCTGTATGTAAAATTCCACCAGTAATTGCTTTGATTTCTATTCCCACAGAAGCAAACAATGTTTTATGACAATTTGGAGCAGAACACTGTCTTTTCTGATGGCTTCTAATTTCTTATGGGTGACAGTGGACGAAGCTAAAGAACAGCTTGTCTGTGTGTGTGTCAATTAAAGCATCAGAGACCTGAATGCTCTGTCTCTTTATCTGTAGTAGCCCCATTAAAGAGGCGAGATCACCCACACTGTTTGTACTATCCCCTACCAGTGGTTACTCACCTAGTTTGTCCCCTTTTCAGAATAAAATGGCAATCTTTCAGACAAAATGGGCCATACAAGAATTGGAGGTAATATCCCAATCATGCCTGAGACAGTTTTTTTCACTTAGAGTCACTGTAACTTTGATTGGCATTTCTTTGGATGACATCCTTTCAAGAAGTGCAGTGGGAATCAGGTGTGCGCTGTTAGATTCCTGATGTGGTTATTGTCTCTGGGAGTTTGTTTCTGGCAGAGGAGGGAGCATCATGAAACCCACTGATGAACATTTACAGCATAGCCTGCCAAGGGGAAAATTCTTCTCATTAGTAATTAGGAATTGTCCATGCCTGCAGCAAGGAGGTTGTGTATTACCTGTAATTTTTTTCCACTCCATTTGATTTAGTATTATCCTTATGATATGTAATCTTTCTTTTAGTGCTGCTAAACTCTTGACCTCAATATTTTGTAAGAATGAGTTTCACAGCTTAATTATACATTGTGAAAGACAAGATACTCATTTTTACTCTCTTTCCTTACTGACCTGAGTGTGCATAAACATTAGAAAATAATCTCTCGAGCAACCATTTCTCAAAATGTATTCCAACACTTGTTACTTGCTATCCTCCAAACTTAACCTCTGTGTTCATTAGAAAGTGTTCAGATACTGTACATTACAGTAGAGACAATGTACCACCTCTCTGTGTAGCATCACTTAGCATCTGCTAAGTTTTTTGAAATTGTATCTTCCGACAGCCTTGACTGAAGTGTTAGTTGCTCAGACCCTGACTTCCTCAAATCTAGTTAAAATTACTCTTCCTCTAACCTTCCCACAAGTATTGTAAAATTTATTCAGATTTTTAAAAAGACGTTAGAGCAAAGATAAGAGGTTAAACCAAAACTAGACAATCAAATTGACAAATTGGTTTGTCAGTGGCACATTCTATCTTTTACCATTTCAGTTCCATGTGGTTTGTGGCATAAACAAATTTTAATTGAGTGACAGATTGCTACTTCAGTACTGAAAAATCCTCTCCTAATTTTGGGGAGAAAATGCTCTGGTAATTCTTACTAAAATCAGTCTACAAATCGTCAAGGCCAGAGGCCTTTTTTGATTGCATTTTTAGAATAGCCATCTGGACTTCCTCTGGAGATTTGAGCTTGAGCATGGTTTCTGTTTTTTACAGCCACTTTGCTGAAGCACACCCCATCCAGAAAATCCAAGACCTCAGGTGCAGCTGAGCAAATGAATTACATGCAGTGATGTACTTCAAGAGCTCTCTTAGGAAGCCCTTGTTAAAATTCTACCACTAGCCCAAAGGCTGGAGGGATAATATTTCTCTCTACTGAGGTCCACTGGATTCCTCCTAAATCAGCCCTGCCAGGATTGACTTATCCCTCATGTTGCTAAAAAACATCTGAAGGATAAACTGGTTTGCATTGTAATTGCTTGCTCTACTTAGACTGGACCTGGAGCTTAACACGTACAAATATCATTTATTTACTTTGTGGTAAGTCTATTGTTGACAAGTATCAGCAGCACAGTGCTTACAAAGCAGAAGTGTGCAGAAGTTGTTCAGTGATATTAATCATGTTAGCATCTGAAGTGATCTCCCATCCCAACGATTTTGTGTTTGGAATAGGAAAATAGTAAGTATTTTGGCAAGGGGATAATTAGCCAGTAAGCAGCCTTTTTTGTCGTTATGTGACTGATCCCAGGGACAATTCACAGCAAGGAAAAAATTCCCATTGGGTCTAGAGGGGTGGACGAGATGCCTGTAGACCCCTGAAAGGCAGCAAGTGCATCCATGGAAATGGGGTAATGCATTCCACGTCATCCTCATCACAGCATCTGCATGTGCATTTTAGCCCATCACAAACCCATCCTAACTGGAATTAGGTTAGCCTCAGTGCAGAGGGTTAAACTAGCTTAGATTTTACACATTTGCTGCAGGCTGAAAGTCCGTGTGCTGACAGCAGTTGTGGATATGAGATAGTATTTTGGCAACAGTGACTTTGTGTGAGTCCAGAAAGATCTTCAGAAATCTCTAACGTCTTCCTAAAGTGGGGAGACTCAAGCTGATTAAAGAGGTGTACATCCAAAAGACCAGGTGTCACCACAGTAGGAAGTGTCTTGCCATTTTGAAAGTTGGAAGGTTAAACCTGTATTATTTTTTTATTTCATATTTTCATGCTATCAAAGTCAGTTGGAAACCACGGATTCTCTTGCTCTTAATTTCCCATGTTTTTCTCCCCTGTATTTGCAAGAGATATTTTTGTTCTCCAGTCTTTCCCTTTCTGCTGTTGTCAGCTCTCTCCTCAAGTCTTCCATCCTGTAAGTTCTGACAGGCTTCAGTTGCCGAGGAATTAGTCTTGCCAGCTAGACTGCCTCCATTGCGTACCGATGACTTGGAAGAAGGCATATGCATCTAGGGGGTAAATCTTTCTGATGGCACAAAGCTGGCTGCAGGACTATCAATACAAATGTGGAAATAACTACACCCAGAAGGTTCCAGACAGAGTACCAGACAAGTACAAGCAGGAAATGAGCAAGAGGAAAAATGATAGGTTAAAATCTGGGGTAAGTAAACAGGGTGGAATGATGGGTAGATTTGGATGCAGGCTGGCAAGGAAAGCCCCACTCAGAGGGAGGAATTCAGAAACTCAGGGGACTTGCTTGGGCACTGGAAGAACCCAGCAGCCCAGAATAGGATTGACAACATTGGACAGAGGAGGAAGGAGGTGGATAGACCACAAGCTAGCCAACAGGAACAATGTCGAGAACACCATGTCCAACACCGCGCTTCCTCTGTGGAATTCAACACCTCCCTTCTGCCCTGGGACAGAGTGCTGGCATCCACAGCCAGAACTGCTGCCTGCATGTCGGCAGCTGTGGGTCCTGGGCATGGATGCTGGAACATGCTGTTGGTTAACAAAACAATTTTATCCAAGCCAACCTGAAACCTAATATTTCATTTTCATTTTTGCTCAGTAGAAAAACAATTCTGTTTTTCAAGGAAGTTGATACTTTCATCATAAAATGCTTCTATTTTGCCAAGAAAATATTTGTTACTAGATCATTCCAACTGGAAGTTTCCACCCTGCTAGGGCTCAAGTTGTTATAACAAACTTCTGTCTTCCAGGTTATAGTTTTGTTAGGTCACAAACAAATTTCAACTCTGTATTTTTCTTGATAATCAAATTATAGAATGGCCTAGGCTGGAAGGGACCTTAGAGATCATCTAGTCCAACCGCCCTGTCATGGGCAGGGACGCCTCTCAACTAGATCAGGCTACTCAAGGCTCCATCCAACTTGGCCTCGAACACCTCCAGGGAGGGGGCAGCCACAACATCTCTGGGGAATTTATTCCAAAGTCTTGCCGCCCTCGTACTAAATCCTCTTACACAGTTCTCTCCTACAGTTTTTGACAATGAATAGAATTTTAGGTGGAAAAATAAGAGTGAGTCATAAATCAGCTTTCACTTGCATGGCAGATACCTAGTTTTGAATATCTGGGTTAACCTAGATTAGGACGGACAACCAAGTACAATGTATATTACTATAACCTGGCTGGCTTTGAATTCTTTTGAGTGTCCAGGTGTATTATCTGCTCAGACACACTAGGTCTATGTTACTATATTCCCATTTCCCATTTCATTGTAGTAAATCCATCCTGAATTACAGCATATCCAGGTTGAGGTCAGCAGGTTTTGTATGCTTGACTGGAGAAAATTAATGGCTGAGGCCAACACAGGTGAGAGCCTGGATTCAGTAAGCAGGGAAGGGTGTGCATGAGGAGCAGGCTCATGGCTGTGAGGTGTGTTTCAAGAGATCTGTATCCCCACATTTGATCTAGTTGCACAAGACTTTACAGTAAAATGTTGCAAGTAAACTGCAGGTCACAGTTATTTTTTAGACCCGTAGATGAATATAGTGCTTCACAGCTGTGGGGAGCTCTGTGCACATTGCACCAGTTTCCTGGGCCTTAGTTGCTGCTGGTTTTAATCAGTGGCCCCCATGCTTGGCTGATATGTCACAGTCTATACATACTGATTTAAAGCTATGTCACAACAAATAAAGGACAAATAAGTTGTTCAAGACCATATTTAATCAAACAAAATAAATTAGCTATACATTGGCTATTTTGGATAGGTAATAACATTGCTGATTTTTTTCCTTCACTATAGGCATTAAAGGAATTCTATTTTTAAAGAATTTCCTCCAAACTACTGCATTCATTATTGATTTTCTTTCCACAGTTGCATAAATATCAATACTTTTCTAACCAACCACTTCATGAAAATGCAGTTTACCAGAAGTTATTTTTATCTTACTATTCTTAAGCAATTTATTTTATATCTTTATATCTTATATTTATTGCATGGAAAGGTAAAGAGTTCAGGGAGAAAAAAAGGCAAATTGTGTTCTTGAATGTCTAATCTTTAAGATTTGAAGTAGTTGTCTTTTACCTTTCTCTTTGTTTTCTCTATTGATATGAACAACACAGATTCAGATTTACTGCAGGATATTTTGAAATAAAGAACAAATAATGAGTGTTTGTTCAAGAGGAGACAATGTCCAAAATTAGTTCTACAGCAGGCAAATGTTAACACAGGTATTTCTAAAATGCTTGGTTCCTGCCCTTCCACTGGCTTCAGACTAACCTTTTGCATAAATGCTTTGCTGTGTGTCCTTCTATACAGCAAAGACATTATTCCTGAAGAGCTTTTTTCTCTGTACTCTGCAGTTATATATTGACATTTAGACTCACAAGTCCTAATTAGCACAACTGATTTTCCTCTGGGAGTTAATATAAATGATAGCAGCAAAGAAAAAAGCTGCTACATCTCAGCATTGCAGCCGCTCTATCACAGAGGTATCAGTAAATCTTTTAATTATGGACAAACTGTCGGGTTGCTTAATGCTTCTAAGTAGTCAAAAATTCAAAGTGTTCAGCATTAGGATGGTTCTTTCTTCCTGGAACACCCTCTCACTCTGGTAGGAATTAGCACTCAAAGCTGATTCACCTCTGGCAGCTCCATGCATGGTCCATAACAGCTTGTCGTCAGCTTTGTCTAAAGGTATTGAAAGACACAACATGTTCAGTTTAGATTAAACTCTTTGGATCAATGTATGTGCTATGTGCATACAGGGACTCACGGGAATTAGGATTAAAGCACTTAGAAAGGTTCAAACACAATTTTTTATAGCCACTCACAGTAGACTTGATAGACTGCCCCAACACACAGGCAAAGGGGAGGAAAGGGAAGAGATGAAGTGCAATGAGGGCGTAAAGCAGAAATATCCCTGTCCCCATGGGAAGATATTAAAAGGTCCTCAGTAATGAAGAATTTTGAGTTAGTTGATAACAACAATGTTCAGAAATAAGACTTGATTTCCTAGAGGTCAGTGGCAGTTTTGTTACTATCCTAATTAGAGTGGTGCTTTCTTCTCAAAATTGGTCTTAGAGGTAGCTGTAGAGAGTCTTCTCATAGCTACCAATGAAGTCAGGATCCACTCAACAGAAGCAAGGAATGTATTGTTGCCCCTGCCCTCACCTGTGCCCATAGCCTTGGGCTGACTATAGCAAAGTTGACAAAACTGCCAAGCAGCTGGGCGAACATAACAAGAAGTTCTATTCATAACAAGAAATAATTGATCTATTTCTCTCCGAGGAGGAATTCTAGGTTAATTTACTCTGCTTATCATTTGGATAATGCGTTCTGTGTAAAATTTCAGTGACATGTTTTGAAAGAGAAGAATAACCTTTTGGCTTCAATTTTTTACATTTATTTGGAAAGTTTCCCACTTTCATATTCCTAGGGGTGCAGATCCACTGAAGATGACTGATAGGTCTCAGAATGTAGACAAGAAATCATCATTTTAACCACATTGCTGAGGTTGGAAAGGGGCACACCAGGAACAAGCAGTTAGTAACAGTGTTCATACTCGACCAACCCCAGCATATTATTGTGTTAACTGTACCAATAATAGCTAAATACTTAGTTGTTTCTCTAAAAAAAAAAAAAGAAAATAAAAAAAACAAACAAAGGCAAGCTTTTACATGCCAACTTTAATTTCTATTAGTGGGAAGGAATGTCCTACTAAGGTGAGCACCAGAGTGTATCCTCTGCCCCAAGTTCTCAGTTTCACCTCTGCTGTCTTATTTTATTTACGAGTGATTTGCAACACACTTTTATGTGGAAGAGTATGGTGGAAGGATGCATACAGAGACTCTCATGAAAAGCAAGATCATTACAGATGGTCTGAAACCACCTTTCATATATTTTCCACAGGGTGCTTGAAGAGAACATTAATAAAAAGAGGAGATTGAAAGTGGAGGTTTGGATACTTGTCTTCTGTATGGAGAAGGATCTGTAGGGTAAGGTCTCAGAAGTGAGTAGTTCAGTGGTTTTAAGATAGCAGTTAATCATTGTTAAGAGTCTTTACAATCGCAGTGGGATGTTTTAGCACTCTTCTACATATTTTTTTGTGTGCAGCTTTAATTAATTTAATCTGAAATCAACCTAGTTAAAAGAATGCAGTTCCCAGGAGTGTGCACCATTATTCCAATAAAGTGAATCACCTCTGCTGGAATACGGCAGTTTTATAGAGCTCTCTTGGAAATAGTTAATTTTTGACACAAACACTCTGCATATAAATAACTGGAGAAAAATGGCGTGAAAAGCAGAAGCAGCCTCAGTGGATAGCATAGATTTGAAAAGGAAGATCTCTGGCCACAACAGAGATCTTGTCTCTGCCTAGATAACAGGAGTTATTGGCAGACCTGACAAATAAACTGGCTAAAGAGACAGATGCAAGCAATTCATTTCTCTTGAAATGTGGATATGGATGCTACTCGGATCTTTTTTTTGCTTCTTTTCAAATAAATTTTCTCTCTATTTTTGATAACTCTTGTGCTCTTCGTTCACATTGGTGGTTCCAGAGAAAACAGAGTCCTGGAGATGTGCTAAGGAAAGAGCTTCGGAGACTACATCCCTAACTGAGACTCAGACAAATAAGTGACTCCTCACGCATTAAGGAGTTATTGGTTGAACTCCTGGTGGTTTAAAAGTACACATGCAAAGTGATGTGCGTGTCTTCTACTGAGGTTTAAGTTGTAATTCTTTATCTCGTGTTTGCTGTGGGCTATGGGCATGCATACAGCCAGTCAGCAAAACTCACCATGCCGTAAATTGTTAGACCAACCGCTGCCGTGTCTCAGCCCACAGCCCCTGACAATGAGGGTAGAAAATAGGCTCACATCTACCTGAAATGTACACTTATTGACTTCATGTATTACCACTGCAAATCTCATAAAGTAGCTGTCATTAGGAATTACCATCAAATGGGGGTCTTTCTTGTGATAAAAAGTAATGTTTATAGGGCAAAAAAGATCATTTCTTAGGCTGTGCTTTTTCAAATCAATTGACTTGTATTAAAATGAAGTGAAAGTAGTATGTCAAGAAGAAATGTAGGCAATGGTTGCAGAAAAAGACCAGCAGGAGAGTGGGAAAGCAAGAAAAGCGACACGTGTAAGCTTTCAGTGTGAACTCTCAAGAAAAGGTCCAATATGGTTATAGATATATTGAGCTATGTCAACAAAGGAGTCGTGGGTCTTGGGATTTTCCTTTGTTTGTAGTCTTTTTGATCAGACTGAAATTGTAATATACTTGTACAAATAAGCTCTTCACATTTTAGAATGGATGTTTAAAAAATCAGAGAAGATATTGGAAAGAATAAAAAATTGCCAAAGCCCTAGAGATACAGTGGCAACTGTAATAGGTTCAGACAGTTCAGCTAATAAAAAAAAAAGTCAGAAAATATGTGATTGAGTTTCTACCAACTAGTAAAAAAAAAAAGACTGTAGATAAAGCCAGACAAATGCAAATTAGAAATTATGAATAAAAATTTAACCAAGAGGGCACTTAGTCCTTAGAACAAATCACCAAGGGAAGAATTCCTCGCCTCCTGGTCCTTCTTGAAGGTCTTCTTTTTTTCATTGAACTCAGTATGAAGAAAATTATGAAATCCACCAGAAAATTTTCTGAACCTTTTTCCCCTGAAACTTTATGAATGTGTGGTGGAGAGAAGCCGAAAATGTAAGCCAAAGACAAGCATTTGTAGCAAAGCAGGTCACACCAGGTCACTGGCACTGGAATAGTGGTATTATTCCTCCAGCATTTTTCCATCACGAACAAACAGCTGAGATTATCTTATGCTGCTCCCTCCCTTCCAATGATTCACTCTCACCTTGGCCAGTCAGTTGGGTCCCAGGTGCTGATTGCTGTAGGAGGGAATATTTGTGTCCCACAGAGACAGCTTTGTGGGGCTAGCAGGAGACTGCATGCTCTCACTCAAGGTCCAGTGATTGCTGAATGCCCGTTTTGGGAAGATGAGCCCCCTCACTGCTTCCAGAGAGGAGGCTTAGGCTTTTGGAAGAACTCGTCTTCCTGCCAGAGATGATAAACCCAACAGAGAGCAAGGGAGGCTTTCTGCAGGGAGAGGCAAACTGCAGCGTCCAATATGGATATTTTGCCCAAAATTAAATTACTGGTATGTAAGATGCTGTAGGTTTGCCAGCAAAACTCCAAAATCAGCTTGATGCCACCCTCAAGAGCTAACAAGAGCTGAGTAGCATAAACCATGGGCACGCCGGTGGGTGTGAGAAGGGCTCTGAGCTTGGCCCAAGGGCACTGGCAGAGGGACCAGGGTGGCTCATGGCAAGAAAGGTTCATGACCCCCTTGTCTCAGCATCTCCTTGTCTCAGCACCTCGCTGGGATGCCGGAGACACCTGCGCTGCCCGAGATCTTCGCTGCCACTGCCCCTCCGGATAACGGGCTGCTCCTGCGCTTTGCGGGAACACAGAAGAAAAAATGCTGCCCTGTTCTCTGTAGCCGGTCGCTGGC
>NW_009721429.1:0-1307 GCF_000703405.1 Apaloderma vittatum
TAGCATGAGCTTGTGTGGCCCCATACTCTCCCCTCTCATGGCCATGACATTCCAGGGCATCCCAGTGTGTCCCAGTACACTCCACTGCAAACCACCGTAACCTCAGGGAACACATTTTACAGCCCAGTGTTTTACCAGGGTGGGCCCCTTCCCCAGGGTCCCCATTGCATTCCCACCCAACCCATTACAGCCCAGTGCACCCCAGGAGGGAGGTCCCAGGACACAGCCCCGCACCCAGAGAGGCCACTTCCCCCAAGGCTCCAATTGCTTTCTGTGCACCACAAACTCATTTGTCCCCAGAGGCACCTTCCCCAAGTTCCCCAGTGCTTTCCCCTGCCTCCCAGTACATCCCAGTGCACCCCAGTGTTGTCCCTAACCCTCCCTTTCTCCCCAGAGTCCTCTGCGTAAAGAGCTGGAGGGTCTTCTGCGCCAGAAACGTGTGGCTGCATCTGCTGTTGTCTAGGTGAGCAGCACCGAGGTGTCTCCAGTCCCACAATGAATCCTGGGCCCCAGAGACCCCTGAGCCCTCAGGGATGGGCAGATTTGGGGATGGGGGAGGGAAACAGAGGGAACTGTCCATGATCCAGGTCCCAGAGTGAGCTGGACAGAATTGTCCCCGTGCCTTTCCTTGTGCTCCTTGGGGCTCTACAGACCCGAAGGGTGCCCGTGCAGGCCAGGTGGTGCTCCGGTGCTGTAGAGAGCCCCAGGATCACTGTGAAGGCTGTCAGGACTCGGGCAGATTTAGTGGCATCCTGAGGTGATGACACCTGGACAAGAGTCCTGGATACCATCTGGATCTCAGGAGAGCCAGGTCCTGTCCAGGATATCTCGAGGCCACCAATTCCCTTCTCCTTCCCAAGTCTCTGCAGAGAGAAATGGTGAGCACAGGGGTCCTCTCATGTATTAGAGAACCCTGTGGGTCTAATTTTGGACTTTTTCTTTCAGGAAAGGAACTGGTGGTGACACCTCTGTCCTGTCCCCCTCCAGCGGCTTGAGGAGATGATCATCCCTAGATGACCTCACCTGATCCCCTGGGAGACCTGGGCTGTTTCCCCTCTGTAATCAATAAACCCCTTCAGCAAAGCTACGCTCTGGGTCTGTGTGTGAGCTCATGTCCATGTCCCCTGCCAGCGTCCCCACACCTGGATCCTCTCTGCTTGCACCACCGCAATGAGCAGAGTGGCTGAGGGAGCGTTTACTCCAGGGTTATCTCTGTGAAGGAGATCCCCTTCCCACCCAGCATGTGCCCCCAGGTAGGGCAGATTAGGGCAAACTGGAGTGTGCCCCCATGAGGCTGTGAGAGATGC
>NW_009721429.1:1477-2300 GCF_000703405.1 Apaloderma vittatum
CTGGGAGGGGCAGTGGCTCCCTTTCCCATGGCTTCAGAATTTCAGGGTTCACAGGAGATGTCAGAGACCCACGCTGGGCCCATGTGTCTTCCTAGAGCCTCAGTCCACAACCTTCCCTGTGCTACACCCATCACTGGCAAGAAAGGCAGGTCATGGGCACCAGGCTCTGGAAAGACACTCCACCCATCCCTCCATGTGCCCCATGCATGACCCAGCTTTGCTGGACTTTGTGTCCATCACCTCTTGGCTGTGATTTTGTTTCTTTACGCAGGTGACATATTAACACTAATTTTTACATGAGGAATTTTTCCCTCACCCCAGAGCATGGGATGATGTTTTACAACCTAAATGATTCCATGACTCTATGAGTCTGTGATTTCATGCTTTCAGTGGGGTCGACTGCAGGGGAATGTTTCCCAGGGGCCAGTGGGTCCTGATGTTCCCAAGGGCAGAAGAATGGAAGTGAGGTTGAGAGACACCACTATCCTGGGACTTGTCCCTGGGCTGCTGGGGCAGGGTAGGAGCTGCCAACTGGGAAATCAATGACAAAGGGGAAGCCAGCACCCAAAATATGTCAAGACACAGACCTGACAGAGTAAACATGGAGGCAATGATAGGAAATGAACCGAGTGGTCACAATAACTGATGGGCTATTGAGAAACCACAGGAACCCCTGGCAAGAAGATCAGCCTGGACTCCACAAGGCAGTGGCCCAGGGGGACCCTGGACTGGGAGGGATGTGGGGATCCATAGAGCTGTGCAAAGCCTTGAGGGACGTGCTGAGCATGGCGGTAACAACGCCAAGGTCACGGGTTCAATTCCC
>NW_009721430.1:0-31922 GCF_000703405.1 Apaloderma vittatum
GCACGTCGGGCTGTGGCCTTGCGCACGTCTCGCCTCGGCTCAGCTGACCGGAGTGAAGCGAGGAAAGCTCGCTCTCCGTCAAAAACGAGGTGATGAATCTGGAAAGGTTACGTCTGAAAAAACACAGACTGTAAGGAGGAAAGAGGTATTGGACTCTCCTTATCAGCTAAGCTGCCGGTTAAACAAATAATTGATTTTTTAAAAAAATTCCTTTTTTTCCCCAAAAGCTGTCATCACACTATTAGCTATTTGCCCATTAACAGTCTTAAGATGAGGATTACGACAATCACACCCTCAAATCTAGTATGAAAAAAATATTGATTTCCTGTCAGATTGCATCATTTTGAGAAGTGGTCCATGTACGTTCCATAGTAGTAAAACTTGCTAGAGGCAAAAGCATTTAGAACAAAAAAAATGAAGGACTGCTAAAAGGATAACGCTGTGCAGTAACAGCTTATCTGAAAAACAGAGAAAGAAAAGGCTGCTCTGTTTTCCCCTCCCCCACTACCACTTTTCCTCATATGACTGAAATGCATTAGCATTATTGGTTTACACTTTTGGAGTAAAAGAAAAAATTTCAGTGCTCCGCTAAGCTATACTTTTCTGAGACCTCCAGTTGCATCGTTTTTTAAAAGTTCACTTCCATCAGAGTTACATATTAACTGGACATGTTTTCCCTTCCCTGTCTCCATGTTGCCAGCTTCAAATGCACCCACAGTAGCAGTTCAATAGCTTAAGGCTTCAGCTTAGTCATTACTGATTTCAGTCGCAAGATCAGAGTCCTATTTCAGTCCAGAAAGGAGAAGCTCCTACTGACTAAAACTCCAGTTCCACAAGATGGAGACAAGGAAATCAAACACACCGACAGATTTATATATTCATAGGCCAGAAGGGAGCATTGTGACCCTCAAGTCTGACCTCCTCTCTAACAAAGGTTACTCAGCAGTCCTGACTTAATTTATTTATAAAGTCTAACATCTCTTTAAACAGCATGCCAAACCTGGTAAGAATTATTTCACTTTACAGAATCTAACAAGTGACTACCTAGCTCCCTCACCTCTGTGAAACAAAAGGAAAACAGAGTTACATTAGGGCTACATTAGGGCATCCTCTTTGGGTTCCTCCCAATACTACTCTTTCCCCATTTCCATTTCAAAATACAATCTTTTCTTTCTTCTTAGTTAACAGTTTAAAACTTACTCCTAGTCAATTCTCATTCATGCACCCTCACATCCTATCTCTTCTGTATTTCTGTTTCCAAAGAGGACACAGGCAAATCAGTCACAATTTAAATGCTGCTGTTAGGCTTCCAGTGAGGACAGCAAAAACGATTTCGAAGCAATAACCAAAGCCTGTCAAATTTCAAGTGTGAGAGGCAAAACCTTAGCATTTGTCTCTCAGGACACACCACAGGTTTCAGCTGCAAGGCTGTTTGCATTTATATACCCAACCTAAATACATATTTACAGAAGTTTTATTTTAATCACTGAAATCCAAAACCTCAATGCACAATTTATCAGTTACTTTAAAAGTAAGTATTACTTGTAGTTGGTTTTGTACCAACAATCATTTTAGCGTATCTAACTACAGATAACCAACTAATTTAGATACAAAAATTAAAAGTGTTCTATCTAACCAAGAGGTCTATAAGGCAAGAAAAATTCTATGAATTCATTACTTGAACAAAACCAGCACAGAAGTAGTTATGCCACCAAGTAACGTATCACTGATAGGCACAGATGTGAAAGGTCCACAATCCAACAAACTAAGTATCACAGAACTTTATGTAACTGTGTACATGGGCAATTCACAAAGAATTGTAAGCAGGCAAAGCAAAGATGTCAGCTGCCTGAAAAAAAACTTTCCAAGTACAGACAAACAGGGCACAAGTACTACTTTGTTCTGCAAGAAGGTAAATGTCATTGGTAGAGCTACCTAAACAATACTAGAAGGCATGAGAATGAAACAGAGAAGACTACCTTCAGTGAAAGAGGAGATTAATCCCAGGTAAAAAAGTACAAAATCACTCTTCAGTGAAAAGAGCATTCACTGCCAATTCTAAAAGCTGCATTTTCTAAGCTTATGCTGCAGTTTATAGAGGCACATCAGAAGGTACTGAAGGCTTCCAACTAAAAAGGCAAGTGTCAACTGAATTTTATCTCAATGTATGGATCTTTTTATATGTTACCAAAGGTGTGTTTATGTGTTTGAAATAGCATAAATCCTGCTATTTTTTGTCTGGAAGTTTTCATTACTTTTCACCTAATTATTTCAGTAATATTAACTATCAAAAAAACAGCAGAAAAGATCATAGTACCAAAAAAAGTTATGGTTTAGAAGGAAAATCATGAAGTATAAACATGCTCTTTGTAGCATTTTAACAGTACTATCCTTATAGAAGTGTGAAATACAGGAAACTGCCTCACAGATTCCTTCACATCACCTGTGGTAGAAAGGCAGACCACAGACACACATCACAGAGTAGCACATGTAAACAAAATATTTAGAAGATTTCTTTCCCCTCCCCCAGCTCCGGTTGTAAGACAGACAATAAATAACCTCAGCTGCTTCCAAAATCTTTCTCCTCTACGAATGCATCCTTTGACCTAATTAAATGTGAAGAATGTTTCTGAATTATTGTATATACATGTAGCTAAGTGTATGTTTATTTAAAGCTGAAAAGAAACATAGTAGCAGATAGCTTTCAGGACAGTTACACAAATCTAGAAGTTCATTTTCTGTTTCAACTGTTTTTGGAGGTCTTTCTTTGTTTTGTTTAGGGGCGTAGTTTTTTTGCATTAATCATATTGCTTCACTTATAAAAGAGTATCAACCGACAGAACGAACAGAATTTTGAACTATTACCAAAATCACCCAACTAAAAGATAAAACCTGAGCATGTGAAAATACATATGAGTATGTAACTACGGTTTTACAATGCAGATTTAATTTTAATTTTATGTATATGCATATCCCACATGTGGCTGCCACCTCCACGGCAGCATATAAGAAATCATATTTATTATACATCGTGGAACAACTCACACTCTCTCCTCTAATCTCTCTCTCTTAGGGCTATTTCCTATAGCTTAAATACTCCACAGCATCAAATCACTATCACTGAGTTTTCTAAATAATTGTTTTGATCTTAAATGTGAAAAATCTAATGCTTAGAATAGATAACAAGCAATGCAATAATTACCTTACACTCTGATAATTTGCAATTCAAAATAATAGGAACTGGTTTTCCCCAGCACTATTAAAAAGGAAACTTTCCATTGTATTCTCGTCCACTGATAAGCTATTCAAGTAACTGGTGGTAAAAAAATTAAAATACTTTAAGTTCCATATTTTCAGAAGGCCAAGTAAGTGGACACATTATAGCTACAGATGCCTGTTTTTATAAAGGCAGTAATGGAAAAATATGGAAGTGTTCAACACTAATTCCTGTGCAGCCTTTCTATAAGCACATTAGAGAAGAATGAGAGCATACTAGCGTACCCTGTTGGAAGCTGTAGTTATAACAGTTTTGAAACAAACTCATGTAAACACTGTTTATGCATATGTGAAAATTAATGGCTAACAGAAGCAGTTCACACACACAAAAATTCATGCATCAAACCAGACCTAACCTCTGCAGCCAAGCTGAAGATCTTCATCTATTTTCCATACATTGTTGTCTTTGGATTGCCACAAGTCAATCCAAAATTACTATTTTATCATTCAAATCATTTAAGATCAAGATTCGAGAAGCAGTTACTGAATTCTATAGGTCTGCCGGCAGAACTGTGGCAACATGTAATGCTGGAAACGGTTCATACATAACTAACAGAAAAAGAAGATATAGGAAATAATTTTTTTAAAAAGTTATTAAGGAAGCACAGCACTTACAGGTGGGAGAAAAATGCAGCTCTTTTTCACTCTCAACATCCTCTCCCCACCCCCCCAAAACAAGAACCAATCACCTAACAGCATCAAAGAGGCCAAATCATTGTAAATAAAATTCTATTTCTTTTAACTGCTACCCACTAACTCCCAGGCAGCAACTATCTTACTACATCACTAACACAGCCAAATAATTGCCAAGTTTCCTTCTGCCCAACAGCAGGTAGCAGCTGAGTTGCCTCACTGGGTGCTACTGGTTACTGTCCCAGAAGACTCAGCTGCAGTTCACGTAACAAACTGCTGCTTCTCTCAGCAACACTGCAAGTCCTAGATTATTCTTGTTTCAATTTTCAGAGCTTTCATATCTTTTAAGACAACTTTGGATTCTAGAATGAAAAAGCTTAAACAAGATGATTTTTGTAACTCAGAAATGTTTCTTCAATATTTACTTTGCATACATTCCTTTTTTGAATTTCTCAGTGCAACAAGCTTATCCTAATCAAAAAAAAAGTATGAGAAAAAGGAAAATTGCATAGGGCCAGCTACGGAATTTAAGAAAAGAAAATCTGAAGCATCAGTTTGGCATATGGCAAAAAGGCTTTTTATTTTAAGTCTGAAATTCAAAGGCTGCATCAAGTTCAAATCTACTTGGAACCTTCAAGTTCAATGAGCTTGTCTTACTGCCTTTTAATCTTGTCTCAGAGTGAAGCACAAGCAATCCAAGCAGATTCTTAACACAGTTTATACAACACATAGCAATGATGGATCATTCAAGATACAGTGTTCTCGTCTCACCACAAATGCAAAGGCTCATATAAAAGCAGCAGAGATTCCTGATATCCAAGCTTCAGTAGCTCAATAGCTCACCGTCCTCACTGCAGACAGAAAAGTTTTCTATGCTACAGGGATATTTGGTGCTGCAAGTAGTGGTTACGACTGCAGCTCCAAGAAACACATCCAGTAGTATTCACTGCAACCTGCTTACCTTCCAAAGAAACCGTTCTCTTTCTCCTTCCAACCTAAAGACAAACATCATATTTAAAACAAAATGGGAAACAGATAAACCTCATCTCAGACAAAATGTCTGTCACTGTATGTTCTTGATCACAAAGGAGATTTATTTCACCCATGCAACCTCAGAGATTTGCTAGAAGACCAAGTCTTCTAGCTGATACTAAAGAGCTGATGCTAAAGCCTTTCAGAGCCTACAGCAATGTAGCTTCCTACACTATGAATGAAATTCTGACTTCATTTTTGACAGTCTCCCAGAGGTGGATCTCACTTGGATTATTTCTTCTCAAGATACATCATAGGTCTAAAGTTTTCAAACACAAAAATTGTATATTGAAGCCTTCTGGAGTTACTTTTAAGGATAGATTGAGCATAAACTGTCAGTGAAAGATGACATTACAATAAAAGGAGTCAAAGCTTATCTTTCTGAATGGTCCTAAGAGAAATTGAGTCATCTTTATATGCCACACCAAAATAATCATACTCTGCATATGATTAGGAAATCGTAACACAGATCTCATTTCTGTTCTGTAGCACTCTGAAAGCAGTTTCAGTTCCTAGAGAAATTTACCCAGTGTTTTACATTGATTTTCAAACACCCTATTCAGACACATTATATTTTTGTCTATTCCACGCACACAAAAAGTCTGTAAGAACTGTTTAACCAAAAACTCTTCCACCTTCCCGTATATATATATGCCTATCAATCCTTCTATACTGTCACTCTGCAATGCTGTGGGACAAAAGGATTTCATTAGAAATCATAACGGGTAGCAGATCATCATTAAGCGAAGTTACAGTAGCGTGAAAGCCGAAGACACATACAACGTTGGGAGCTGGAAGATGTGCACGTTTTTCTTCTATCAGTTTGAAAAATCATTGTGGAAGTAAATAAAAATGAAGATAACCCTTAACATACTCTATCCAGATCAACATATGTATGAGGTAGCCATCACAAATAAATCAGAAACTTACAGTATCACTACCAACTGTTACATTCCCCGAGTCTTCTTTAATGTGATACTTTTAAAGCTTTGCAAGAAAAAATAAAAAAAAAAAAAAAATGAAAAGGATATGGCAACACAATATCCACTTGCTTCTTATTTCTTCAAGTTCCAAAAGCTCTGTTACTCTGTGAAGCGTCACTTAAATCAGCCATGGCAAAAGATATGGACGTGCTGGAGCATGTCCAGAGAAGGGCCATGAGGATGATGAGAGGGCTGGAGCACCTCTCCTGTGAGGACAGACTGGGAGAGTTGAGGCTGTTCAGTCTGCAGAAAAGAAGGCTCCGAGGAGACCTTATTGTGGCCTTCCAGTATCTCAAGGGAGATACAAGAAAGCTGGGGAGGGGCTTTTTAGGATGTCAGGTAGTGATAGGACTAGAGGGAATGGATTGAAGCTAGAGATGGATCGGTTCAGATTGGATGTTAGGAAGAAGTTCTTCCCCATGAGGGTGGTGAGACCCTGGCACAGGTTGCCCAGAGAGGTGGTGGAAGCCCCATCCCTGGAAGTTTTTACGGCCAGGCTGGATGGGGCTCTGGGCAGCCTGATCTAGTGGGGGATGTCCCTGCCCATGGCGGGGGGGTTGGAACCATATGACCTTTAAGGTCCCTTCCAACCCTGACAATGCTATGATTGGAAGTGAAACGTTTCATCAAAATTAGCAGCCAGAATTGACAGACTCACACTTAAGCTGTCACTGAGATAAGGGCAGCTGTGGTACACCCAAATAAGCAGATACTTGCATGTACAGACTAGCAGATAGAACTGTAGCTCTAGAATATACACAAGCAAGTATTTCCTCTTATACAACCACTGGAAGAGTTGTTCATTTCAATATTAACAGCATTTTTAAGATATTCAATCAGTGAAGAAATACAGGCCAGCTTTATCACAAACTACCTGAATAAAGTAATGAGAATCCACCACTTAGTTTTCATGATATATTTTCCAGGACAAGCCCAAATAAGCTATGCATGGATATCATATTAACTTACACATTACATTAGGAAGCAGGGATAGGAATTCTCCCATTTTAGAGTGTTTAGGAGCTAAAGGTGCCTTGTTTAAAATTAGGAGATCAATAAAGACAATTCATTAATAATTAACATACACAAAAATTCTGAGAAACTAATTCACTTAGAAGAATCCAGTAAGATACATAACATGAATAAGTACTAATAACACAAAATAATTCATATACTATTTTAAACACTATAAACAATACACATTTTAGTATTCAAAGTGTAAAAGTTACAATATTTCATCTATGTATCCGTTTATGCCCATGGGTACATTTGTTTAACATCCCTTTTAAGGGCTTTTCCTAACATACGGAATAAATGCTCCATGTTGAAATTAAGAGCTCCCTTTCAGGGCTCAACATGATAACCAGTACCTCTCAGTAAAAGAAAACTGACATGCTTCACCAGCCAAATGTTGTCAAGGCACTGCTTCCTATGAGTCCCCAGGTACAGCACTGAGAAGGTACTGCTGGCCTGACAGCAAAATTCTGAGCTCTTAACAGTATTCTCCTATATCTCCTTTCATCAGTATTACAATCCTACCCCCTAAACGCAGAGCACAGCACACTGCTCCCTTTACATCTGTTTTGTATTTCAGCAGTAAAGATTTGCAGGCAATATACACTGCATAGATTGACAAGAGTGCTATTCAATTTGTGATCATCACATCGCACAAAAACAAGTTAAGATAAGCCAGGCTGTTTTGCTGTGTATCCAAGAAAACACTCTGGCTAGTAGGGCCACCAATGCATTCTGTGAGATTTAACTATTCTTTTGAGCCACTGTGTATTACCCAGAATACACATCACAAACAGAGAGAAATTCAAAATTCTTCAGTTAGAAAAACTCTAATTCTCTTCTTCTAATGCTGATAGATATACAGAAGTGCCAAGCCAGAGGTTAGTGTAGCGGTGTAACACTTCTTATACATAATCTACAATCGACTATGGTTGTTTCTGAAAAAAGAAAATACTATTGGTTTTCTGATCATACCTTAAGAATCTTGAAAATGAATTGCTTTTTCATAATAAAGCATAAATACCTTGCCAACAGCCTCAATTATACAAGCAAGAGTAATACCGAGAAAAGTATGCACATTCCACAGACAGCATAGGTACAACCCTTGGTGTCCTGGGTTTGAGCTAAAACCCAGTCCTATTTAGTGATTTTTTTTCAGTTAAATCTCTTCCAAAAGGCTATATTTTCTGAAGTCAGCAGTATGTTTTTGCAGACAGTGTGTGCTACTGGCAGTGGTAACACCTGATGTTTGCAGTTACTGCCTGGGACTGGTATGCAGAAAGGCTCTTGCTTACCCTTATTCCTGTAGTGCCCAAGGCCACTGCTGGCTCTTGTGTGCCACACTGGGGGTGCCGGGTGGTAAGAGGGGTCACAAGGAAGTAAAAGGTTGCACCTCCAGGGGGTAACAGACAGGACAGGTGACCAACGAGAGTATTCCATCTCATATACATCATATTTAGTATAAATTGAGTGATCACGAGAGTGTTGTCCCTTTTTTGCCTTTTTCTTCTTTGCCCTTCTCTGCAATGACCAGTGTCCAGGGAGGACTCCATCTGATATCCTGTTTTTGACCCAGCTCCCTGTATCCAGCTCCTGCCGCTGCCCCAGTGCCTCCTGCTCTGCAGCACCAGTGGTGATTGCTATTCGGGGGAGGGAGTCAGGTTTGATATCAGGCTACTATCTATAGTTGTATATAGTTCTTTACTTTTATCATTCCACTATTATCTTCTATTATTATTGTTTCATTACAGCTGTTCTAGGTTTTTTTTCTTCTCTAACCCGAAAGTCTCTCTGCATCATTCCCTTTTCCTTCCCATTTAGGGGGGGAAGAGGGGGTTAGAGAGTGTCTGTCCGTGTTAGCGGCGGCCGGCCCAGCCCTAACCCACGACACTTGGTTTTCATGCCACCTGCCGGTCAAAAGCCTACTTGCACCGACCCACTTCTGATCAGACAGTGAGAGCTTAGAAAGGTATTAAATCCATCATGAAAACATCTGTAGAACTGTTGCAGAAGCAAACTTATTTTTTAAGTAAGTAATCAGCCTCCCTTTCAATGATAGAACAAATAGAACGTTTGTTACAACAGAAATTTCAGCTTCAGTGATTTTGCTTTTTACATCAAATATTATATTTCTTATTGCAACAAAAAGCATAGATGAATCACCAGTCTAACCGAGATAGCAAGCCCTCCAACTTTCCAAGTTTTCCCTAATTATACAATAGCATAAAAAAAACTATTTCTGAATGCATAGACACATCATGAGTACAGTCTCTCACGGATCTCTTTTCAGCCAGAACTGAGAAATCACATACATACGAAAATGTTCTTCCTTTGTGAAAACTTGCTGAACCACTTGCTTTAGTATTTCTCCGAGGAATGCCAAGTAACAAAAAGTTACGCCAGTTTAAATATGAAAGGTTGCAGTTCCACATATTTAGCTATGTTTTCAGGGAACAAATAAAAAGAAACCTCTGAGTTGAGTGATTTTCTAACAATCAGCTCAACAGAGTATCTCAGATGGGAAAGGAAGCAAATTATTTAAAGAAGTTTCATGGCAAAGCACTAAAAGTTACATTCTGAATAATGCCTCCTGATACTTAGAAGTTTGGTTCTCATGTGAAAACAGTAATAGGCAAACTGGATTCTAACAATTATTAAACTTTGGAAGGGTTTCACGTTTTGTTTTAGTTTTAAATCACTCTGAAAACTGATGCATCTAGTCTCCTTTATTTTGATGCTCTATTTTAATTTTTAATAGCAATTTATCTCAACACTTGCAATAATACTTTATTTTATCAACGAGATAACATAATGAGATAATGAGACTGCAAAGAAGAGGAATGTCTCTAACAGCCAGTGTCCTTTCTACGAGTGTTTTGCTTTTTTGAAAAAACATCTCATTTTATTAAAAATATTTTATTACTTATTCTTAGGGCTAAAAGAGTATCATCAACAATGATGTGAAATCGTAACGCAACCACAGCAACAGGACAGGCCCTGCAGAGGTGGGCCAGTGGACCAATTCCGACTTCCCATTTGTACGTTTCTGACCTCACATTTTACTCCTACAACTGCCTAAGCACAAATTGCCTTTTTTACTGCACAAATGGAGCAATGAGATGGCTTCCCTTTTGTACCAAGGGAGTAATATGATGAGATCAAATCACACATGCTCAAGGAAAGGTGAAACTACAGTCAGACATGTTATAAAGATACATTGACCACCAGAGACCACCAGGCAAACCCCTCCAACTTATCTGGAGAACCTGCTAGAAGATGCCACAGTGCTTGAATCGAAATTAATGCAGAATCCACCTGTAGGAGGGGACCAGATTTTCTGAACTCTATAAACGGCCAAGTTACAACTACTGCGCATTCTCCACCATCCTGGATCTGAAAGCACCACTGGACAACGCACCTGGATGGTGATCTTTCTACCTCCTCTTTCTTTCCTCTCTTCTCTCTCCTTTCCCTTTATTGTTCTACCTCCCTTTAAAACCCAATAAATTTTTTCACTCGCACTGCTCAGTAAATCATTTGCATTTTCCAATTGTTCATGTAGTTGCACCTCTTATTTTGTCTGTGGGTATCCTGAACCTAAGTAACGGTTCAGGGTGAACCCAGGGGTTGCATTAGTCCAGATGTGACACATATTAACCTACTTTTCCTTAAAGATGTGTAACAATTCTTAATGCGTTTTGGCTGTTCCTTCTAGTGTAAGAGTCAACACTTCCTACTTCATGGCCATTCTTCACAGGAGCATCCACCTTCATCAGAGAGTACTTAAACTCTTCAACATTGAAATTAATTCAGAAGGTAGATCACCTTGTCAAAGTCTTGACTGCCGTTAACCTAAGATCTATTAAAAATCAAACAAACCACAGAAGTTTGGAAGAAAAGGGAATGCTCTCCTACTAATCACAGAATGGTAGGGGTTGGAAGGGACCCTGCAAAAAGCAGGATCACCTAGATTAGGACACACCACTAGTTTTAATTTGTCCTGTGTTTGTTAGGATGAGCACATACAAAAACATATCAAGAAAGATTTATTGAGTTATGTGTTTCTAGAAAAGCAGTATCATGTCATGAAGTTTGTTCAGGATATGCTTTTACTGTCCACAAAGCTAACAAAATACACTGAGATCCAACTACATTTTGGTTGCAGGTTAATTTTCCTAGTTAACTTGAACTCTTTTATGCCTTATTTACAGCAGGTAATCTTGTAATTCAACTTCATTTCTTACTGCAAACTTCCATCCTTTTTCCAAGAGATAACCTAACACAGAGAATTAGGAATATGTGATCAACCAAGTGTATATTACCATCAAGTTATTCCATGCATTACAAAGCCAAGAATAATTTCTAAATTTAACTGACCACACACTGAGTGTCTTCCACTGCACCATATAATTGCAATTATTCAACAAATGTCAAGAGGTTAAATGCATTCATGAGAGAGTAGCAGTTAACCAATCTTCTACTGATTATTGCATCTTTTACTCAAGTGACACTGGGTCAACTTCAGCACTTATCTAGGTCTCTTAATCTTCACAACATGAAAGAAAAATCTTAATAAATGCATTGATCTTATTGTACCATTGCTTTAGTAAAAACAGGATGGAGCTAGATGTAGACATTACGCACCAGAATAGGGCATATTGTGATAAAAGAAAAGAACATTTTCTGCCCTTATTGAGATGAAAAGAGTTAATACTAAAAATTATCAGCCCACTGTGACATTGTACAGAAGAGTAGAACAAACATGGTAACTGTGTGTCACCAGTGAAGTCAAAACAATTTAAACCACTGTTATATCAGCCCAAAGAAAGGCTTGCAGGAATATTGACAGGTAACGTAAGGTAAAAAACATCAAAGTCCAAATTCCTACCTGCTTCCACAGGACAGAAGTGCCATTTACAGTAAGACGTCTGATTCCATGCAAATGTACAAGAAAGACTGACTAAAATCCAGAAGTAAGAATACCCAGCAGCATGTGCCAAGGCCAAACTGTGCCATTCAACCCACTTGAAGTTTTAGGTCAGTAAAACTACACCTGCTTTTAAAGCTAGCAATTTGAGATTAGAGGTGGCAATGCATCATTCAACACAGATGGAGGCTACACAGTACGTTCTCAAATTGAGTAATGCCAAAAAATCCTTGCTGTAAACCTTTGTTCAACTGGAACTAAGAAAAAAAAAATCAAAAGAGGAGGAACTTCCTTTCCCACCAGAGACATCTCTATAAACTACACTTCCCCTTCCCTGTTCCAGTGCCTGTAAGTCAGCAGTGTCATTCAACTCAGTTTGAGTCTGTTTTGAGAGTTATAGCCATCATCAGGACCATGGGAGTACTTCAGCTTGAGGGATGAGAGTTATTGTTCCCACACTGTCTGCTTCCATCCTCTGCTACATTACAATCACTTTGCAAGCACCACAGACATGAGAACATTTCGATATACACAGAGGAAAACAAAACCATTACCTCATCAATTTAAAAAGATGCTCTATCTAGTTATCCCATAATACATGAATGCTGCCACACAGCAAAAAAAAAAAAAACAAAACAAAAAACAAAAAACAAAAAAAAAATTTAGCAGAAAGGAATGTACTTTATCAGCTTCCAAGTAAAGCCCACCATTTTAAGCCAACTATCAGGAAGTTGGAAGAATTTCAGTACCTGCACTTCTGTTGACTGAAACTGCCACAGCAAAACCCCAAGTTTTCCAAAGTGGTAATTATCCTTAAGTAGCACAAGGAAAAGAATTTCTACAACACTCGAGGTTAAGTTTCTTGATATGTATTTCACTACTAAAATTCATGTCAGTGGAGTACTACCTTATCCTCTATGTTTTTTAATTAGTCATCTCATCCTAATTACGTCCAAGTATCAAATACCTAAGACTGCCAGGAACAGTCAGAGAGGCTGGAAGTGCCCTGTAAGACCTCCAGATGAAGCCCTTACCTACTTCTACCCACCACCCAGGCATGACAGGGAGCACTCAATTTGATCCTGAATACAATGTGTAGACAATTTTTTCTACACTTAAAATTGTATTCCCCAATGTCTACTTTATCTCACTTACTTTAAATTCAGAGCTATGAGTGACATTGGTTTAAAATTTAACACGTATTTCCCAGAGTGTAAAACAGATGACCAAAAGCAGATTTGCACATCAGCACACACTCCTCAAGCAACGGAGAACCTCCTTGCAACTTACTACTAAATATTTTCTGACTAAGTATTCAATAGACTGATGCATGTTTGAATAAACATGTTAACTGACTAGACAATGAAATCACTGTAGTCAGTTTTCTCCTACTTTTTGTGATGGGGACCAGGGGACAGCCTTATAGCTAAATCTCCCTGAACTCAACCCTGTGCCAATCTTTTTTCCAGTTTCTGCTCTTTCTGCTCCCCATGTCCTTTTGTTCCTCTTTACCCCCCTCACATTTCCATCCCTAAAAATCCCTTAAGGGGTTGCAGAAGGCCAAAAAAGTCTATCACTGCATTCCTGAGTCTTATTCTTTGTTAATCTCAGATCACCACAGTTTATTCTGCTATCCTCTAAACAAAATCCAAAAGGCCAAGAAAGCTCATATTCCCAGAAAGGCATCTAAACTTCAAACACTATAAATGATTACACTTGAATTTCACCTGCTTGTATAGGTCATTGCCAAACCACCATTACTCCCTTATTTCTCATGTAGCTAATTTTACAACCATGCAAGTTTGCAGCCTCACCTGTGTAACACTTCCTATCTTTTCCACTTTTTCCTCTTTTTAAGGCAACACAATTCTAGATGACATTTTGAGATAACCATCACTAACACCACACACAGAGAACTCAAATATCACAGCTGACAAGAAGAAGCAGCCATTAATCAGAGCCACTACTAACATACACTCAGAAGTTTCCATTGTAGTGAGTGAAACACTGCATTTAACCTAGCCCACAGATCTCAACCATGTGGGTCCTGCAGACCAAAAACACCAAAGAAAAAACTAAAAAAAACCCCAAAACCTAAAGGAAGGAGGCATACTCAGCTAGCAACACAGGCTAAGGAATATGATTTTAACAGCTCTAGCATCTTCATTATTTAGGAGTGGAAACCGGTCCTAGTGAGCCTTTTCACTGTTCGTAGGAAGTTTCTCATGAGGGAGGAAGACCATTACACGGGATGTCTGGAAAACAGAAACATGATATTCATGTGCAGCATAGGGATGCACTGGTAGCTCCTACACATATTTGATCTCCACTAGTATTGTACCATTTAAATGATACAGAAGAGGATTATGCCTAAATCCAGCTCTAATAAACTGTGCAAAGTATTTAAGAGTAACATCTTTCAGTTCTAGAACATGCTCAAACACATCCTACCAGCTGGAAGCTGAGGCTGAGGAGACCTTCACCACAAAGTGGGTATGTTTAGAAGATACGCTTTCAAGACATTTTAACCTAGGTCAGTCTTCTATGAGAGATTATTATTTTACATACTTTCCCCACTAACTTTTAACTAACAATACTCTGTAGCATGCAGAATTGAAAGATTTCTGTGAGAGGAGTTGCGCCTGGCTATCACCACTTCTGTATTTCATCTACCAAGAACGAGCAAGAAAAACATCAGAATACAGCCATTAATTTTAATCGGACAATTCAGGAAAGGAGTCAAACATCTAAAACTCTGTCAAGGAACTGAATATACAAAAGTGTTTTCAACCCAACTGTGAAGTGACTACTTTAAACACAGTGATATAGACAAATAGAGATATATCTGTATTTGTGAAACAGACTGCCCAGTCATCAACTTCTTGTATCAGTTTGTCAGAACATATTATGGATTCATGGCTCTGGACCAAATGAACTCCAGCCTTTTGCTGTGTACAGATATTGAGTATAAAGGAGTGCTTATGAAGATGAATTCTCCCTTCCTTCTGTGAAGATGAATGTTCACTTCCTTCTCTCCACTACTAAATTAGAACTAGCTACTGAACTAGAACTGCAATTAAGAATTTGTTAGAAAGCAAATACAAAGAAATATGAATGCAAATACATATTCATGGGTAAGGAGTTCGCAAAATAAAATACACAAAGGAGAACAATTCTCTAGTTTTAAAAGCTAGAAGCAATTGAAACACAGAAAACCTGCTATGATTACTTGGCAATTTTAGTATTTCATAGGCATGAATACTTTCCATTTTAAAAAGATTCTCAGTGATTAGTCTTAGCTGTTGAGCTGTTTTTAAGTCAAAAAAGAATATGGCATTCAAATCCACACAATGGCTTAGCATTCAAATTACTTCTTTAGTTCAGCCTCAGAATTTCTGAAATCTAGTTAACTATTTGGGTATATTTGAGAGGCAGACTCAAGAACAGCTACTCAGGCAATTTCTATTGCATATTCTTTGTGTTTCTCACAAGTGCCATCCTTATACATGCTCATTAACTTGCAGGGTATTAAATAGATGCTCACAGACACAACCAACATTCATAGGCATTGAAGAACTGTATTCCTGGACGGAAAGAACTAAAATTTAAAAGAACCAAAGCTTCAGACGCAGGTTCTTCTTGCACTCTAATAAATTTATTTAAAGATAAATTCAGCTATGCCTAACATTGATCAGATAAAACCGAATACAGACAATGATTTGAAAAATTCTCTACAACTCTTAAAATAAAACATTTAAATAAAGGCCTTTATTTTGTAATTATGTGGTTTGCCAAAGCACAATTGATACTGTCATTCACTTATCTAACCAATTAGTTCTTCTAAAGAATGTATTTTATTTGCTTGCCATCATTTATTATCTAAACTGTAATTTTGCAGCTTCTCAGGCAACAAATGGCTGTCTTGCATCTGGGGAATTAAACACACAAAAGGGTGTTGGTGTGCTGTTTGAATACATGCAATTACTGGTAGTTACATTCTAATTAGCATAATTAGTTTTGAAACAGTTCTCATAATAACTGTTAACATTATGTCAATTTAGCTGAAGTTAATCACATATTTAATGAAGACACAGTTATATATTTTCAATATTACACTATTTAAAAGAAGAGAGGAGGCAAAACCCTTTCTGTAGAAGTAAAGCTGTTTATAGACATTGAACATTTCTTATTTTGTTTCCTTTCAGCAATCCATCATATAAAACAGCACTTGAGATAATTACCACCTTCCAGCTTCCATAAGACCATTTTCAAAAATTAACTCTGATAAAGTGGCAATAAAAAGCAAGTATACAAAAAAAGAGATGCTGAAAAATTCAATCCTCTGCTTTTTGGGGGAAAGTAACAATATTCTGGCAGTTGGTAAAGGGGAAAGAAGTAGAAGGAAAAAACATCCAGAGGTAAACCTTGAAAAAAATGAAAAGGTAAACAGAATATACCATTACTGCTTACTAGGAAAGAAGATAAGCCATTCATAAAGGCCAGTTTTACTTTTTTTTCTACTTTTAGTAAGCTACTAGATACTATTCACTAGCAGTTAAAGATGTTCCATTACTAAACCAAATAAAGATAGAGTCACTTCACTGACAGCTTTCAAGTTTCCAAGAAGAAACAACATGCCTTTCGGAGCCTGCTTTACTTTATCCCATGAATATTACTTTCACAATAGAACAGTCAACCGACACCAGTACTTGCCATAAATGTGAATTTACAGAGCCAATCTTCAATGAATTTAAAAGCCAAATGTATTACAAGGTGTATGTTTCACTTGAGGATGTTGTTTAAAGTGTATTTTTATTATATGGGTATTTAAAACAGCAAGTTACCATTCAGTAGTCATGAAATATGGTGTCTTAAAAAGCTCTCTGGACTGTGAGAAGTCTTTGTTGCATTTTGTTTTGTTTAATTTACATAAAATAGATTAAAAAACTGTCAGATTTCATGCTTCTTAAAGTACATGACTTTTTTCTTAAAAAAAAAAAAAATACAAAAAAAATCCAACCCACAACAAAGACCAGAAACAGGGATTTGATAATAATCCATAGTGCATACAAAGCAAATCATCAGAAATTTTACCCAATTAATTTGGACAAATTATTTTATGTACTTCTTATCATCATGTATCATAAAGGGGACCTTATGTTCAGGTTTCAACGGGTTTTATGTATGCAGGAATTTCTTTCAATCCATGCCACTCAAAGACAAAAGATCTTTCAGCCTATAAAATGGTAAGTAATTGCCTGGACAGTTTTCCTCTTTCTCAGTCTCACGATCGTAATTCTAAGCACATTAGCTTATCCAAATGAAATATTAGCAAATATGGCTTTATTTCAGTCAGTTCTGAAATATCTTCCCCAAATTCTGATAGCAGTAATAAAAATGGACACATCAAAACACTAAGTAGTAACAGTATTTGTAAACACTTGTGGAGTGGCAGGAGGGCTGGGAGGGAACAGAATTACTCCCAAACTCTGGACACTTCAATAGAAAATAAGCATTTTCAGGGTCCTACTCATCCAATCCTGAAATACACACCTGAAATTAGGCACGAAGACTGGCAGCCTCCAGGACAAGTAGAGTCAGATAAGCTAGTTCTACCATCATTTTCCTCTACTCCTGCAAAACTCAGCACTGAGACACACACTCTGGTTTGCCTTCCAGGAGCATAAGTTATTCTCCACTAAAGAGACCAAGGGCTGATCTGCAAGTTCCACAACTCAGCTTCACCTTTCCATGTAGCACTGAAGGAACCCCATATCATTTTCTCAGTGTTTCTAAGTCCACATTAACACTCTTTGCAGACTCCCATCATCTGCGTGACCACCACAGAGTCTGTTGTGGATGTCTCAACATGCTCCTGATGGAAGTAGAACGGTAACAAGACTATAATTTAGCTGTCTCTTAATGCAGAGCCCTCAGCAAATCCAATTCACTGTCCATTAATCCAAAAATCAGACTTCCCCATATACCTTTTAACCCACTTACACGGGTCTCTATGGAAACTATTTTCAAGATATAGTTAAATAATATACATTACAGAAATTATATATTACAAGCAATTGTATATATTACAGAAGCAAATAATACATAGTTATTGAACTCAATCCAAAGCTATACCTGCAGCCCATTTTTAATCAATATTCCATAACTCAGAAGTGTTTGAATTCCCATGGAAACGATTTACATCCGTGACATAGTAAGTAATCTAGAAAAAAATTTACAAATTTTTGATAGAAAATGGAATAAGTCTTTTGTACCCAGTTTGCAATTCCACTAAACTCTAGTATATACATATACAACTTTGAGCTTCTTGCCTCTCATTCTTGTCTACAGTAGCACATAACCACTGCTCGACATCAGGTCCACATCAGCTGCGTATCAGCCCCAGAAAGCGTTATTAGTCCTACCAGAGGAACTAGTAATAGGCTAGTAATTTTTCAGATGAGTGAGACATTAAACTTAAAATCATTTAAACTCAGATTGTCAACAGCTACACGGAAATTCCTCATACAAATCTCTTTGCTAAGCATAATTATAAAAGCTCTGATTACTAGAACACCTAACAATAGGCTTCCCAAACTGAACTCGGACAAAGCACAGAACCAAGACCCCCAAAAAAGGGAAGGAGGGGAATGATCTCAAATTATGGCCCCTTTTAAGCCAAGGCCAGAGTCTTTCAGAAGGCTGACAGCAAAGCATTTGTCAAAGGAAGCTTGAGAGGAGCTCTGCCTATGTAACAAGGCAACATTAATCTCCTTAACAGGCAAGTCTGATTAGCAGTTTCAGATAAGAAATAAACACTTCTGAGAAACCTGCATCTCCACCCTGTCCACAATCTGCTCAGATCTGTGTAAAAGGCTCTCGCCTGCTTTTGCACCAGCATGAAAGAAGCTGCAGTCAGGCACAGATAAAAGATGTGGAGAGACAGGAAGTAAGAAGTCTGTGGCAGACAAATATGCCATAAAACTCAGGAGATGAGTGAAGAGCCCTTAAGGAAGCATGCCTCACTGAATTTTTCATTAGTGCCTTGTTTTACGACCATTTAAAATATTTTTTTGTTAAAATGCTGCTGAATCTTCCTATAGTTTAACCATTACACCAAAACCACAATGTTGCTACTAACATGACACCTAATAGTTGTGTAAAAAGAAACAGAGAATCTAATAGCAACACAAAACTTTCTAAATGTAGTTAATTTAGAAGAAATTATTTTACCTTTCAGTTAGGGAAAAGAAGGAAAAAAGACAGTTTTATGCAGTTTAAATTGTTTTCTGACCATCATATACTTTCCTTTTCATTACAACTATACATAATCCAAACACTTCCTTCACAATGAACTATGTTTCTCCTAAGATAAATACATGCAAACAACTACATTAATGCAACTTCTAGCTTAGACTTTATGCACAATCCAGCAACCCACTTCAGAGTCACTGCTACCTTAAACATTATTCAGCTGCACTCAACATATTAAGTAACGTTGTATGCAGGAATGAATTAGGTATTTCAACAATTCAACTTAAAGGAAACGCTGATCTAGAAATAAGCTCTGGCTTGATCCTCATCCCCTCACAAATATATACCAAGATGCAATGGATTTTTCAAATCTAGGAATACAGAAAAGAAAAATTACTCACCAAACTAGCAGTAAGTGAAGGTGCTGACTGCCCGAGTGCTTGGTAGCGCATGCGAACAAGATTAGAGGTTTCTGCAGGATGCCACAGCTGCTGTCCATTTGCATTGGGAAGCAGATACTTGCCTGTCAAATTAAGAAAGATTAGATGTTTTAGATGAGGAAATGCAGTGGACAGTTTACTATTAGACGACACTCTTATCAGTTCTGAAACATTGGCTTCTTTCACTATAGCCCTGATCAGAGGGGATTCCATCAAAACAGAATTCCTACTATTCACTTGGCTAGCCCTTCACACCACCCATTCACAAGCTACACTTCTCCTAGGCCAATTAGTCCTTTCAATATTATCACAACTGTACCTTTTTCCTACCTAGAAACACAATTCATGCAGCCACAGAGGCAAACATCCAGAACGTTGAGCCTTAACCAAAAGAAACCTAAATTCTGAAGGCTAGCTAGAAAAAAATAAAATTAAAAAAGCCCTTTGAAGGAATAACGTTCCAAGTCCAAGGTACAATGTGAGGTTTATTGGAACAAGGCACTTGCCATGTGGATAACAATTACACCAACTCTGTGAGCAAGGACTATTCTGACCTTGGGCCACTGTCAAGAAACAGGACAAGAGTCCATATACTTACCTACACCATGTCCACCTAAAGTTTATAGTTATCTCTGAAAACTATAGAGAAGTGAGACAATCACACTACTAAAGCAACTGACTTCTCTTAGAAGAACAACCTGATACAATGCAACAATTAAGTGGGGTTTTTTTTAAATCAAATCTAGGCCCAAAAGCACAATACAAGATTTTGATTGTCCAAATGACACAACCTATTTGTCCACGTATTTGTTTCCTGTAATCACTAATTCCTATCTCATTAATCTTGTTGCCTCAGAGAACTATGGAATAAGTATGTACGTGACCACTGACACAGGATTTGCACTCTAGCAGATGGGCACAGATTTACCAGGAAATCAAAGGTCTGAGCCTCGTAACTTTATTTTTAACAACAGAGTCACAGAGAGTTGCTGAGTTCTCTGGAAACTGACTGTCTTGGGAGCTAGAGAGTTTCCAAGCAGCAGCACAGGATAGTCTTTTCAATGCTTCCCAATTAGTCTTCAAAACCATAGACTCACAGAATGGCCTAGGCTAGAAGGGACCTTAGAGATCATTTAATCTAACCTCCCTGTTATTGGCAGAGATGCCAAAATGTGCTGTTGTTCTTTGTTACACAGAACCCATTAACATTTTTCACCCAATTTGCTAACAGCTTGCCCAGGACTTAAAAAAAAAAAAAGAAAAAAGAAAAATAAGTACAATAAACCTGTAGTTTCTTGCCCAATTATCCACGATAACATTTTCCAGAACTGGAAAAACTGAACTAATTTCCCATCTGCTCTCTCTGCGTGTTTCTATCAAATTCTGGTTATATTTTGACAGAGGCTCCCACCATCCTCAACTAAAAGGATACGATAAAAACCTTAAGGCATTGACTGCAACACCCACATCTTTGATATTCCATTGATGTCAGTCCTGACAAATGCAGTGACAAATGCAGTCAGTTACAGTTTACTTCTGTTACCCCAAAAGGTTAATTTCTTCTCAGATAGGAAAGGAAACCAAAAGTGAGTGGCAAAAAAATAATTTAATATACAAGGTATGTTTTTAATATACAAGGTATGTATAATGAACAGGTATATGGGGTTTTTTAGCACTTTCCACTCCAAAAGAGGTTGATGCATTTTTTTCACTTGCTTTTTGACTTCACTCCTGAGGCTCAATAGTAAACAAGATTCTCAAGGCGAAACCACATGTATTTCCCTGTGCTGGGTCACAGCATCTCTTGGTCTACAATGCAGACTACAAATACTGTAAAGAAACTCTGCAAGAAGGCTCTTGAAACTCCAGCAAACTCATGACAGTTCCAAACGACGTCATACCACTAATGGTAACAACGACAAAATGTTTTGGCAACACCTATTTTTTCAAGTAGACATACATTACATAAATCCCTCTTAGAGACTCTGTATTAACCCACTCTAGAAGCAACTAGGAAAATTACATAAAGCAATTTGCAACATGATAATTGTAGCATACTCTTAGTGCATTTTATCACCACAGGAATTAATACTTGAAAAGCAATAGTGTTTTCCCCTGATCTTTAAAACAAAAGGAGAACACCAGCAAGAAATAGGCATGTTTGAACAAAGCTTGTTTAAAACTAGGGAACAGCATCACTCTTCAGTTAATCAAGTCACTTTCTAGTAGGGGTTTGAAACTAGTCTTGAAATCCACTGTCAGACTCTACGCCTTTCCCAGACTGCACTGTTTTTCATTTCAGATTAATCCCACTGAGCTTACCAAAAAAAAAAACACAACCAAACACCAAAAGCGAAAGGCAATCACTGACTCTAAGGCAAGAATAGCTGACTGTCTAGAACTTCAGTTCATCTTCTCATAGTACACCCACATATGCTTCTAAACACAGAAATGGACATATAACAAAAATGCTTTCTTCAGAAGCAAAACCAACCATGGCTTATGCAAAAGGATTGTAACAGCCAAATTTTTTCTCTGGGTCCCAAAGAATACCAACCTTTATGCAGAGAGATGCCACCAGGAGATTAGCAGCTACAGACAAGAATGCCAACTGTAACAAAATATCCAGAATATAATAAGTGTACCTTTACTACTGTGCTGCTTAAAATAAGAAAAGTTGCACACACTTTGCAAGGAATGCAATGAGGCCTTTCAATTTCCAAAAGCAAATTTCCTGGGAGGGAAAAAAAAAAATTCTTCCAAAATTCAGTCAACTTTCCTTGAGGCATTAAGATGCCATTGCACTAAATAACCACACAATAAAACAGCCCTTGTCCACACTGAGTTAGTTAGCAGCTCTCCCTGGATTCTTCCACTAAAAAAAAGTAGGTCAATAATCCCCTCAGACTATCCACTCCTTTTTCTTGCTGCTGTAGTACTCCTGCATCTCTTCCTGCTACAGTTTCATTCACAATTGTATGTATTTCCCTCTTTTACATTTTCTTTATCCCTCGAATTTACACATATCCACACTTTTCTTTGCTGTTTCACAATTTAATTCTCAGTATTACACATGAAACTCAAGACAAAATGCATTATTGATTTTCACACCACGTGCATTTCTGCCTTCAAGTTTAATGCTCTAAGTAGCTACTTTACTTTTTGAGTGAACTGATCTCATGGGAGACAGAGACTTCCACCTCAACTCTTCCATCTTAATTTGACATTTTGGCCCATATACCAAACATAAACACTGCTGGTGTCCAGGGTAGTCTCCATCTAACAAGACATCATTGCCACACTGGTAGTAATGTTTTCATTACTTCCATCAGCTATTCATAGAGATGTGTCATCTACTGATATAGCTCCCCTGTTGCTGTCCTATTCAATCCCAAGATGGCCTTCGCCTTCCTCCCATACACTTCCTGGGCTTGAGGGTATCAAGACAGTCTAAAATGACCACACTGTTTGTAACCAATCATATCTCTTCATATCTGAATGCAAGCCTTGTCAGTCTAGGACATGTATCATAGAATCACAGAATTGTCAGGGTTGGAAGGGACCTGAAAGATAATCTAATTCCAACTCCCCTGCCATGGGCAGGGACATCCCCCATATCGAAACACATTTCAATGAAAGGTGACTTAAGTTGATTACATAATGATAATAACGTAGCAATACTTAATGATATTACATATTTGTTGGTGGATGACCAATGAGGGAAGTGTCATCTTCCCCTTGAACTTGCCTCTCATATCATGGAATCATAGAATGGCCTAGGCTGGAAGGGACTTTAGAGATCATTTAATCCAACCTCCTTGTCGTGGGCAGGGACACCATCTCTCGACTAGATCACATGGGGCAACACGTGGGGACCGAACGGGAACTGAACCTGCGACCTTGGTCTTGTCAGCATCATGCTCAACCGACTGAGCTAACTGCCCCTCCCTTCTTGTATAACGGCTGTATGTAGAAAGCCAGAATGGAATCTTTGTTACTGCTTATTTCTGTTGCATCCAGTGCGTGTATAACTTGTTGTACGCCTTACTGTACAAGGCCTAAAGAGACTAAGAAACCAGATTCACCAAGAACAGTTTCAACTGGGTTGGTCACTCCACACCTCTTTCGGGAGCCTTAGGAACTACCTCAGAACAACAGGAACAAGCCATGGTGGAAGACAAAACTAGATCCTACTGCAGATTGCTCTAGGTCACAGAACTGCACTGAAAAAGAAACACAGTTGGGTACCTCTTCCTCCTTCTCCTGCTTTTCTCACAAAACACTAAAAACAGACAGAAAGTTCATTGACAGGTCTCACTGAGAATGGAGGAAAGGTTGGTGTCACCCCACCACCACCTGTGCTCCCCAGCAGCAGTGGCAGCCTCAGCGCACGGTGGAGCAGCCATGGCCACGCACAGTGGGAGCAGCAGGAAGTGCTGAAGACAGAGGCAACACACCACCACTCCCACTCCCACCGGAGTGAAGCCTCACCACATCTCCAGAAACCTGCTAGGTGAAAGGCGAACAGCCTCTCACATTAGAAGTTTACCATCAAGTTAAGGCAATGCTTTATTGCTTCAAATTTAACTGCTGTAGACAGCCCAGCCATAGGAACTGGTGTGAAAGATGTAAATTTTAGGGTCTACTCTTCAGTGTGGGGAAGAATTAAAGCCCATTAGCATTAACTGGAAAGTACAAGGACAGTGGATATATTTAAAGCCATCATTAGGAAACTTGTCAATATTTTGCCTTATTTTACTGTGGCTGCATCAATAAACTTCACTTAAATTTCAAATGACTAGCAGCAGGCAAAAAAGAGTTACCATATTATTCATGCCTCATTTATTGGCCACAAGTTAAGAAAATTAGCATATTTTGCATATTATTCAGCTGTATATGGTTGAAATTAATGGACAATCCTATTTCCCAGCCTGATGCAAGAGGTGACATTTTCCCTTCAATCTGTCCACTAAACATAACATTACCCAGTTAAGTCTGTAATTACAACTGACTCTGTTATTTCTTTTATTACTGCACAAGAAGCCCTTGTAAAAGTTAGAGATTTTTCATTTTTTTGATTCACTACAAAGTCTCTTTTAAAATGCTCTATATCTTGGTTTTACTTTCTAAATTTAGATGATGATGTGGTATCTGGTCACACATAAAATAAACGTGGCCTACCAAACAAAATTTTTGGGGAAAAAAGAAACAACAAACCCTCCAAAAACTAACACCCACAAAACAACTGACCCATCTTAAAATTTCATCAATACTGGCAAAACTGGTAGTGGAGAAGGACACAACAAGTCTCCATTAACTACAAAGGGATTCAGAATTAGGACTGTTTACAAGTCAATTACCAAGAATAAGTCACCACATAGTTAGCTTTCCTCTCAAAACCAAACAAAAATTCTGTGCTTGGAACAAATTCCTCTCACTGAAAGACAAGACAATATAGAATTCTGCTCATATAGGAATTATATTGAGTTCTTTTGCTAATAGATACTCACTGGAGTTAAATTTATATTTTGACGATTTGCAATCTATTACTGAAGTAATATGACATCAATAACATATTTGAAAGGCATTTGGGATCATCACCAAATCCTTCTAATTTTATTTAGATTTGTGGGGAGATGAGGGCAATGTTTGGGTTTGAGGTGTTGTTTTTGCTTTTCTGGGGGCTTTAGGTTTCCCTACCAAAAACATGTACCTCGATAGCCGTCTTAGCCAGCCAGTGACAACAATATCTACATGATTAAAAAAATAAAATAAAATCAAACACTGTAACATGAAGTTATCATTTACAACCCCACCTTCCAACTCTACTGAAAGAGAACTTGGCAAAATAATTAGTTGAAGATACCATATTTATCTGTGAGCTGAAAGACGGGCACATTCTGCTGCTTCCTTTTCTTTACCTTGCCAATAATTAGAGCCTTTTTCCCATGTTTCTAATATGCCGCTCCAAAGCTTGCAGACTGCCATTTCACTCTATATTCAACCCTAACACACAGATACTCCTGCTTCTCTCCCACTCTTTCTTCCAGAAAGAGAGTTCCTGGTCTATAAAAAATTTGAAGGTCCGGTTCTGAAACTCTGATAATAGGAGGGGAAAAAAAGAAAATAGAAATTTAAGGTTCAGACAGATGCTAACAAAAGCACATTAAACTGTACTACACTTAAGTGATGAGCAAACAGTTGTATTGCTCCTTCTAATATACAGTTAATTTTGTGAAGTCCGGCACACTGAAAGCTCAGAGATAGCTCTTACCTGCAACCATAAATACTGGCAGACTTGCAATCAAGTCACCCCTAGAATACACATGCTCTAATTTCAAGAACTTTAGAAAATTCACCATTGCTCTGTTCAACCACTCCATGAACAGCTACTCCAGCCAACTTCCAACATTCTTGGCTTCCAACTCTCTGTACCATCTCAACATTTGCTTTTTTGCTGCCTGCTTCACAGAAATCACAGTACTATGTGAAGCAAGTGCACTATGAAGAACATGTCCAGTGACTCTAACGAATGATAAGCATGAGGCGATGTGTCAACACGCTACTTTCTCTACAGTCCCTACTACGAACCCAACTCTTGTTTCACATATATATTGCTACACCACATAGAATCATAGAATGGCCTAGGCTGGAAGGGACCTTAGAAATCATTTAATCCAACCTCCTCGTCATGGGCCGGGACACCTCCCAACTAGATCAGGCAACACATGGGGACATAAATGAATTATTTGTAACTATATGCTTAGAGTAATTTTTTAAAAGGTGAAGTTAATTGACAAGTCTGCCTCTGTTTTCAGTGGAAAACATCTATAAGGTATTCAAGTCATCAACCTTCATTCTAAGGATTAAGCATAAAAAGTGCTTTTTCCTCCTCTCAAACATTTCTCAAGCTGTACATTCAACTTATGTTAAAGCATCCATCTCCGGAGAAAGCAGGTACAATTTCCTTCCCCACATGGTCAGACCATTGGCTTCACAACATCCACAAGGAAAAGTTCATCAGTGAAAAAGGAAGACTTAAGCCTCTAGGACTACCTATAGTGTGGTCCTGATGTGTAATTTTAATCAATTTATAAATACACAGGAGAGGCATTTTTTCACTCATGAGCTCAGCTACTAGCAACAACAGCACAGCAGCCTCAGAGAGTTCAGATTTAGGTAATCAAATGATTAAACACCATCCTGGTTTGAACCAAACAGAACCACCCAAGCACTTAACTATGTCCTGGCAAATTTTCACTTGTGCTTCTACACTTATATTGCTAAGCATACCTGAGCCAGCTAATTCAACATTTCTTGCAGTATTTCTTAGGGAACTACAACACAAACTTTAGAAATTTAATACACGTACTTATTTTCTCCACATTTTACTTTTCCCCTAAGACAAATGACTCTTAACTTTAAAGCTGCTTTTAGAAGCATCCCAAAGAGGGTTAAACTCTACTTGTCCAACCTTCAAAACAGGCAACTTGCAAGTGCATCTGCTAATTAGGCACTCTACTGCTACAGTTTGCTTTGATCTCAACAACAATCAACTCCTCACGTTCAGATGATACAAGCACAATTAAACAGCAATAGAGGAGTTAAAGGCAAAATAATGAGACAGAAATACAGTATCTTCTGTTCTCATCTCAGACTGTTACATGATGCAGACTCTAGACATGTCAAAGAATATGAAAATTATCTTGCTAGGCACACAGGTAAGTAAAAATCAACTCAACTATGCAGGTTGATTGAAGCCTTAAATGATGAAGGTAACTGACAATGACAAATATAACTTGGTATCATCTCAACCACCAGTGCACCAAGAACAATTTAAATGCATATCATTTATTTCATAGCGGAATATATTTACTCCATGTGTAGAAAATAGCCTTATACTGCATACTTTAAAAAAAAAATTCTCTGGCGTGTAATTACAGAATATTTTGCTTCTGTCTCTTTCTACTAATTCTGGGAGAAATTTTAACATGTGACACAGTGCTTTAAGGAAGCCTTTGAGGAAAGCAATGAAAAGACTACTGGACACACTTTGGGTGAATGAAGCACATTGTGCCTGTACTCATGCACACCTGGCTGTTGAACCTTCCCACCTTTTGCGCCCAGGAGCCAAGTGGTGTTAGCACTGGTGCTGGGCTGCTGCCTTCCCTTTGCTACTGTCAGAGACAGCCCTCAGGCAGCTGCATCTGACAAGATTTTCTAGACAGAGTACATCCAGTCCTGTCATGCACCACAAAGATGAAAGCGATTCTGCAAAGGGAAGAAAATGCAAGAAGTAAAATTTCCCACCAAAAGGCACGTCTGACGGAGCTTTGGCATGCTGGCAGCCATCCTTCCCCCGCAATCCCACAGCATGCCGGCTTCTGGAACTGGAGACCGGCCAACGTTGCCCACCAAGCTGTATCCCCAGAGAGGGTTATGAAATCACAGGGCATGCATAACTAATTAGTCCCATAACTGGAAGTCTGTAAACAATTTTGATATTGTACACAGGAACCAGGGAATACTTCCCCCTATCTACACAAACTCGACATGATTAATAAAAACATTCTTTTAAAAATGTTGCCACTAAAATAATCGCGTAATAATCTATGATTCTATGATAATTACAATAAGCAGTTGTACAGAATGAGGAGGTGCCATTTCCAAAGAGTATGTCATGTGATTTTATGCCCAAGTTTCCCCATCTACCACCAAGATGTATCAAATATTTGATATTTTAAGGCTTAATGAGTCAATCTGCGGTTTCAACAATATTAATGAAAAAAAAAAAAACTCCACACCAAAAAAAAACCACTATAATGTTTGTGAAAACCCTGGATTTCCACCACTGCCAGCTGCTCCCCTGTTTAACTGGGAAAACATCCATTCCAAGCGTAATCAGAACATGGCAGCCCATGGATAAAATAAGAGCTTGTTCTTCATGGCCCATAAAACTGCTGATCTTTCTGCTAACCAGTATTATTTGAGTGATGAATCTCTGGAAAAACTGACTGAGAATGCCAAAATTTCCTTCAAATCAACCACAGATTCGTTACATGGGAAGAGCAGTAATTGCTACGCATATTTGGATGACTGATGACTCAGAGCTGATGAAAGTAGGAATATTAGAAAAGAAAAAAATATAATGTCCTAAGACTTCTTAGTGTTCACTAGATCATGAGGCAACTTCAATGTAATGTACTTCAGGATCTCTAGATTAAAGATTCTGTAAAATGAAATCTGTACTTGCTATGTCACCAGTATTTGTGTAAGATCAATTTCAGGTTAGCAAGATAACAGCCTTATCACAATTAGAGACAATTAGCCCAGCAGGAAGTCCGTTTGCAGGCAGTTATTGATGAGACAACAGGAAGCAAGATAAGAAGTTCGAACTATAGATAATGAAGTGTATTTTTTTTTCTTTATATCTATGAAGCTTATCACTACGGTAGAGAGACTACTAAGCTAACTGCAGGCTCTGCAAAACACGTTCTTCCCAGCTTTATGCTCTCATACCTTTCAGAAGTGGAAAGGGAGATAGAGATCTCCCCATGCTGCATCAAGGCAGCTGAAGAGACTGAACAGAGCTGCACTTCATGCACACTGTGGTGCAAACAGGAGCAGCAATGGGATGTGAAAGCAAGGCCAAAGTGATTTGCCAGGTTAACCCACACTCTGGTAAAAGCTCATTTAATTTCTTATTCTTTCACATTACCTTCTGTCACTGAGTTCTATTCAAGCACCTCTGAACACAGCAAACTAAAATCTGTAGACAATTTAAGTCAAAAACCCTGCAACTATAGACAGCCCTTTGAAGTCTGCAGAGATCAAGAAAATCAGTCACCACAGAAAAGCAGCTTTTTAATTAAACATCTTTTCTCCTGATTAGAAACAAGCTTTAAAGCCCCAGTCTGTGCGCTGCTAAGAATCCTTAAGAAGGCAATCTGAGGCTAGGGCCAGAGGCGCTTAAACACACAGGTTCACACGTAAGTCTGTTGTCCCAAGAACAGAGCTGACCTCACCTGATCATGCTTTACTCTCAGTCTGTCCAGCACTCCTCCAATACATCTGCACCCAGAGGGCAACAGCATCCTTCCGAAACAGTATTTTTTTCCCCTCTATATTTGATCTAGGGCTATTAAATGAGTAGCTACAGCTCAGGTTTCACAGAATTGCCTAGATTGAAAGAGACCTTTAAGATCATTGGATTAGAGTCCAATCATTAACCCAATACTAACAAATCCTCAACTAAACCATATCCCTGAGCACTCTGTCTACCTGTCTCTTAAGTACCTCCACAGAAGGAGACTCCACCACTGCCCTGCACAACCCATTCCAATGCCTGAGAACCTTTTCAGTGAAGAAATTCTTCCTAATATGCAATCTAAATCTCTCTTGGCATAACCTGAGGCCATTTCCTCTCTTCCTATCACTTGTTACTCTGTTGAACAGACTCACCCCCACCTCTCTACAACCTCCCTTAAGACAGTCGTGGAGAGCAACAAGGCTTATTCTGCAACAGGGGTTATTCTGCAATCAAACCACCTGCACAAGGACTGTGTTTTACACCATCTGTGGCACAAAAAAAGCTCCAGTACTTCCCAGATAAAGCATGTCGCAAGCACTGGTATGGGAATGAGTGCACACAGGGAAAGGGGAAGCTGGAGCAGAAGTGAGTTATGAAGCAGAAGTAGCAGAAGAGGACAAAGGCAAACACTGATTATTATGCAAGAAGTTTTGCTACTCAAAACTTTATAACTCTTTGGAAACACAACATTTTAAACTAAGAGGAACTGGTCATAAATCACTTTCTACCACTTTTACTCTGAAGCTGTTTTATCCCATCAATGCTGGTGTTTAGCAATCCCTTTCATGAAACACTTTTTTGCTCTTTTTTTCTATCAAGCAGTACTGCTAGCACTTCCCAAGAACTATTAGCAGGCCACATCCAGTAAGGCCTTTTCATTCCAAATTCAGACTCTCTCCGAAAGTCTTCCTTCTACCCCTCCTTAGGGATAAAGACTAGGAAAGCAGTACTGTCACAGCAATTAAGACTGCAGTGACTTTTCCAAAATACAATAGCATAGTGTCTTCCAGGAAGCAGTATTCATTTCATTAATTGGTCAAACTTTATTGAATTGCAGTGGTTTCCTAGCAATTTTCAACACGAAGCAATAGTGGGTATACTCTCAGAAACATTATTTAATTTTCTGCAACTCTGAAGATCTTTCCTTGCTTCTCACTGAAAACAAGTGGTTGCTAGATTGCTTAAAATTGGACAATTCACCAAAAAAAAAATATAAAATCTGTGTTCCAGTTTCCCCGAAGCTATGTAGAATGTAAGTTCACTTTCTCCTCAACCTCTTCAAGCGTCCAAACCTCCTCTCCCTTGTGTTGATTTCCCCCTGGAAAGACCTTGTGCATTATACTCAATTTTTCTCATATATCTCTATATAGAGTTTTGTAATTTACTTTCGACAATTTAGAGTAGTAGGACCTCAGTAATTGTAATCCTTCAGGTTTTGTAAGTCTCATTCAATATACTGCAACAATATAGATTTTATTTCTTCTCATATGTCATGCATAACATTATTCTCTCTCATAAAGCCCAATAAACTCATTTATTTGGAATCTATGCCCAGAGATAAAAACCCTATCTATTTACCTCTATTAGTATTCAGCCCTGCAGGATTTGAAATATCCTGTTTTATATAAACAAACTAAGTTTTATTTTTGCTTTTATCATTAATACTACTTATGGCCTGTGGTTCAATAATACTGTGTTTTTAACAGTAAAGGGAAAGTCAAAGTAATATACTAAGCACAATTCACTTATTTTCTAATGTTTGGAGTGAGCAATATGCATCAGTATCAGAATACTCTGCATGCTTTACCTACTCTTACTTTATTTCTAGGAACAAAGGTAACATTTTTGAACAACAGAGGTAGAGACGATGTCTTAAATGATTTGAAAAATAACTTTCTGAATTATTTTCCAGCAGATTGATACCCATTGTTAAGCTGACACTTAAAGTATCAAAAGCAATAAAACAGAAGAATAAAGGAGAAGAGTAGTCAGTGTCAAGTGATATTAAGGATCAAGTACTTTTGTAAAGGACATGCCTCCAAAGATTTTCCCCTCCCTCCCCCACTCCCCGCTCCTTCCTCCCCTACGGACCATGAGCATTTCTTCAGGAACATTAGAAGTCAAAACAGAAATTAGGGAGGAGGTGGCAAGTATAGAAGTAAACTCAAACCAACAGCACGTCAGCTCGCTCATTTTAACAGAAGGCCTTCTTATTCCCCTGTGGTTTTGTTTTGTTTAAATGATACTGTCGTGGGTTAGGGCTGGGCCGGCCT
>NW_009721431.1:0-43208 GCF_000703405.1 Apaloderma vittatum
AACTCCTAACATTCTGTGATTCTGTGTGAAGTTATTCCCTCTATTTGTTTTTTTTTGATGTGTAAAACAACCTTGATCCTTGCTAGAAGTCAATAAGTCATTTGATGTCACATGGTCCATGTTTGTTGGTCCTCCTTGCAGTGAGGTTTCATTAGGTCATGTGTTGATCCAGTGGTTTGTAACTAATGTTGCCTCTTCCCCTCACCCTCCCCTTGGTTCTTGCTTTCATTGAATTGTCTCTAACGTCATATCTTTCCCTGTGATGAGCTATTTCAGTCCAATTAACTGACAGAAAGCCAGTCAGAAAAAAAGTTGACTGACTGCTGGTCAGCGAGCTGAACTGGCTCTTTAGGTCATCAGCTGAGGGCAGGAGCTGGAGCACTGACATGGGCTCGACAACAGGGAGGGAGGGAGGGGGAAACAGGCTCTTTCTTGGAGACAACAAACTGTAAAATAGTAAAAAGCTGCTTTTGGCACAAAAAGCTTAAATTGCAACACTTGCAGGGTGTACTGACTATAGAAATTAAATTCACGGGCTAATAATAGTGATTTTTTTGGTGAGATTCATTCCCCGACCTGATCCATTGGGTGAGCACACAGGCACAAATCTCATTTAATTGATGTGGGTTAAAACAGTGCCTAAATTAAGCAATGCAATACAGCTATGTTAAGTGAGATGAATGTCATGATGAGTTATATCTATTCTTTTGACTATTGACATAAACCTAAAAAAGAAGAAAACCAAAACACTGGAAATTCAAAGTATCACTATTACTCATTTTTCAAACAGAAAGAGTTCTTATCCACAGGAATTATAATAGTCTAATATGACATAAATTTGAAATTAAGTAACTTATTCTGAAAAGTCTATTGTTTATAGAAAGTATTTTGAAGTGCGTCAGTAAAGATATTCATTAAATATTATTCTGAAAGCTCCTCTGCCTTAGATATTGTGAGAAAATGCTTGACATTAACCATTTATTTTCAATAGTAACATTAATTATTTTTCTTTGTACACTTGATAATAACCATAATGATATTTCCAGACCCCAAGCTAATTTCTATTCCAGCTCTGTAACCAGTAGGATGCGAAACACCAAGCAAGCAGCTTTCATTCATTCCCCCCAGTCTGTAAAATGAACATATGGATAATTTGTAATTTGTCTTACACATTTTGAAAGAAAAGTACTGAGTTAAGCATTCTTATTCTGAACAGACTGCTATGCTGCTAGGGAAAGTGGGATCACTTGAGGTCATGCTGGAGTGATGGTTAGGTTTCATTTTTTTTGCTGCTCTATTCATATTTACTTATTAAATATGTCACCTGTAGGCGGTAGGAATTGTTTATTTTTTACAGATGTGCTACTATTGGATGTTATGTAGGGGTCAAGTTAATTTCCTTAAATATTGCACCATGTCAGACATCTTTTCTTCTGAAAGTTGTTTTCTTTTTCTTTCTGTATGGGGCCTTTTATGCTGAATCAGTAGCTCATACACTTGCAGTTAAATATGAACTGGTGCTGTGGCTTCGGTGAGTCACCAGTTTACCCTTCTGCTATCTGAGAAGTCATGCAAAGGGGAGATGGAGGTCATTTGTGTTAGAGGAGTTTGGTCAGCTTGTCAGGTTGTTATGATGGGTGTTAATAATGTTTTGATTTCAGACAAAATACATATGGTGAGGTTTCTTTGCCAGCGAGACATGGGTGATTTAAGAGGGCAACTTTATATCTTGCTCTCCATTGGTCACTCTGTATATTTAATTTTCCCATATCTGGAACTTTTAACCAAAAGATACAGAAAAGAAGTGTTTATAAATGTAGGTGTATCTTGGTTTTGATTTTATTAAGTGGGCTGCTGTTAAACAGCATGTATCAAGCAGGACCTGCTCCTGGGATCAGTGTCCTGCTCCTGTCCCTGATGCCTGGGCAGAGCTGGGGAAAATGTGGGCAGCACTTGAAGCAACCTCATTGCACCGCAGAGCTTGATGGCTAACGTGTGTAGGCCTGAGTCACTGACAGCATGAGATTCTCACTGAGGTGTTATGGGCATAGCCTGTAACATGGTGTTCCAGGAGGAAACTCTGGAGAGTGAAAGAGCTGGAGTTGAAGGTTTTACCTCAGAGCAACTCTCATCTGGTTTGTGGACTGAATGCCTGTTAGCTGCTGGAGCTCATGAGGTGCTGTCCTGGAGGGAAATTTCTTGCTGTTCTATCCCCAAGAGCTCCAGTTCCTGCAGGAGGAACAGAAGTGCCATAAGTGAGGATGGTCAGGACATTTTACAAGTACTTTCCTAGCTCAAGAATAATAGCAATGTAGACATACCCTTTGACAGATTTCATGTTACTGTCAACTGCCATTATGATTTCATGGTGATGAGGTTTTTTTTTCTTCTAATTTTATCAACTATTCTATGATTTCTATAATTTCCTTAAATCTTGTCCCCAGGAATCAGATTCACAGCATTACAATCAGATCTTTCTAAAGGTTTTATCTCTTCTTCTTTTAGTTCTAATAACGGTTTGTCACACTAGACCCTCAGAGCTCTTTGGGATGTTTATACACAGTGGCAAAAGGAAATAAGAATGTGGTCAAATCTCCCTTCTACTGAGGCAGAAACTGAGGCAAGTGCTGAAGACTAACTATAACACGTCTCTGGTTTAATGAGAAAAGTGCAGCCCTCCAGATAACAAACAGCCTGCAAATATGGCCCAAGCTGGTAAGGCAGTGCCTGGACTATGAGGCCATATTGTCCCTTCCTCTTGCAGAGTAGCAAAGAAAAACCTGAGGTAAAGTCATCTTAAACGAAATGTCCTGTAAGGTTAAAAATAATATGGGGGAAGAGAACAACAAAAGGATTTGTTGACTGTCTCTGCTCTCCATCCTGCCTGGCAGCCCCCTTTCCACTCTGCCTTATGGTCCTTCCAGTCAGGAAACAGGAATTAAAGATCTGTCAATCACAGATAGCAAATAATTGCTATCCTGTCCCATGAGCCTTTTCTTCTGCAATGTGTCTACCTAGTCATCAAAGCCATTTCCAGCTGTTTTTGTCTTTTCCGGCATGGCTGATGAGTATTTGAAACCCCATTCAGCCCACTGCTAGAGAGTGGCTGGCAGTTAAAGCCGCATCTTTTAGCGCTGGTTCTGGAGAGGACAAGAGGAGAGAAGTGCACAACAGGATTACACATGGTCATCCTGTTTGTCAGTGCCTGCTCAGCTCCCACCCTGCGTCCTGGCTGGAGCCCCTCCAGGAGGGTCACCCAGAGGGCTGCAGTCTCTGCTCTTGCTTTGAAGTCCCCTCTGGGAGGAAGAGGGTGGGCTGGGATTTGTACATTACCCAAGACTGAAGAATGTTAAACTCTTGTCTTCCTGGAAGGTGACGCTCTATCTCCTGTCGAGGGGGCTGTTGGGGTGATGGGAGAAGAGGGCACAAGGTCAGACCAAAATCCATGAGAAGAAGAGGATATCTTCCTGTGAGAGAGCAAAACCACCTTATGGTTCTGTGTATTTCTAAGGCTGACTCTCTGGAAGCTGACATCTTCTGGGAAATATAAACTAAATGTATTCTCTTCCATTTAGGGACTACAAGCTATCATATTTCAGAAAAGAACATTTCACCCTTAAAAATTTCCCTGCGGCCTATAGATCCTGTCTTCCCTAAGCAACATTGTGAATTCTCCTTAAAGCTTGAGGGTCTTTATTTTCTCTCTTTCTTTCATTTCTTCCTTTCTTCCTTTTTTTTTTTTTCTTTTTTAAGTGACCATTTTATCTATGTTTTTGTGGATTGTCAAGACTATAGAGGACTACTTATGGACAGGGCTATGATCTGTCTAAATAACTACAGCAACCTAGACTGTGTGGAAGATTTTTGATTTTGCCTTAAGTTCAAAGAAGACTTTTTTAGGCTTGTTTGAGAGTAAGTCAAGTTTTTTTGAAAAAAACATAATGTTTTCTGGCAGAAGGAAGTAACTTGTAGAACATCAAGGAAAGAGATCATGGAAGTCATAGGTGAACCTATTCCTATTAACAAAAGGCCTTAATCTTCTTTCAGTGGTATTGGCTGTGGCTAAAGGAGAACGAGGCTTTTTCCAGGATTTTTCAGGATTTCTTTAGTGTGAAAGCATTGAGGTTGTGAAGACAGCAGGATTTTATCCAAGATGACTGCAGTCATTTTATCCTGCATTCTCCTGTCAAGGAAATAGTTTCAGATTCTCCAGCAGTCCTCCGTCCTTCTACAGTTCAAAGCCTCACATTTGTCTTTGAGATCATCATGGAAGACATACAGCCCATATACTAAATATGCTAAATCTACCTCATCTTTCCCCAGAAGGCCATGTCAGTTCTTACTCCTGTCCATCAGGCAGGTGAAGGCGAAGGACATATGTATGTGGGAACAACTATGCTGGATCAGGTCCCCCTGGCCCGGTGTCTTGGCTCTGACAAATGCCAAGGGAGGTGTCCAAAGCCCGTGAAGGTCATGCAGAGATATTTCTGTCTTCTCTCTCCATCCTAACCACACTCCAGAAATCTGGGATTTCCTGAGCACTGGTAGCATCTTGGTGGACCCTAAATTTAATCTGAGTACAATGCCTTTCTAAAATTACTGTATTTGTTTGTATTGGTATAGATCATAAGCAGCCTAGACTAGCACAGAAGTTGTGTTAGGTGCTACACAGATGCAGGAGAGAATGTCCCTCTCTGCCGCACCAGGACCATGCAGACAATGGGTTTACAGTGCTGGTATGTAAAACACATTAAACAATTAGAAATAGAGGAGCATGAGGAGGCTGTGAGACATTATTAGTCTTAATCAGTATCAGTAATCAAAACCAGATACTACACACGAAGTATCTGCGTATTTTCCATTTTCCTCTAGATACTGTGATAGAGGTAGATTCAACAGAAGGACCTGAAGGATTATTCTTGCAAAGGAAGGACAATGATAAAGCTGTACATCCTCTCATCTTAGACTTTTTATTTTTAAACTTAAAAAAAATATGATCATTGTTTCTGTTGCTTATGAAAAAATCTTCTTGAACATGAAGGGAAAATATGGGGAAAAGTTTAAGGTGCTTCTTTGCCAACTGACAATGTGGATGTTCAGGCTCAGTACAAAGGAAGATTGCTTTTCTGGTATTCATAAGAAATGGGAGGAGGAAGGTGGGCAAAATATAGGGGAAAAAATGAAGATACAGCAAAGAAAGGAATTGGAGGAGGAAAGAAAGGAAAAAAGACAGAAATTAGTATGGTTAAAATGATATACAGGGAAAATGATTTTCCAAGGGACATTCTGAGCTGATATGAATGGAAATGATGTTGTCACCCAGGAAGGAAATCACTGCAGTCTTTATCCTAAAAAACTGATTTAGCTTAAGTTTTCTCTGTTTGTTTTCTTGTGAGAAAGGGTGGTAAGAGTTACCAGTCACTAAACACCAGTGACCTATTGTAAATCCCTGGGATTAGCAAACAGCCATGATGAGTGTCAGGCAGCAATTCCAGTGCTGCAGAGCAGCAATTCCTCAAGTACTGAGTGTGGAAGAACTTGGGGAAAAATAAGTTCCTACCCACTGGGTTCAGATTTTTTGCTTATACTTTCCAATAAAAGCTGTGAAGCACATAGGTACAGTCCTCACATTTTCCTGATCTGCTAAACTCTTCATGTGTTGTTTTTTAATATAAAACTACCATATTTTTGTTTGCATGACCATAAATATTTTAAAAAAAAGATCCCAGGTTACTGGTGTGGAAAAAAAAATTAAAAAACCTTTTGTGAATCACAGAATCACAGAATCACAGAATCACAGAATGTTAGTGGTTGGAAGGGACCTCTAGAGATCATCTAGTCCAATCCCCCTTATATGAAACACTATAGTGTATGATATTTATTCTCACACTGCAGTTCATTTTGTCTTCATTGTTTTTTAGCATCAGCCTCAATACTACTTAGTTATAGGGTTTTTTAGTGATTTTAATGAACATAGTGTAACTTAAAAATAAGCACTAGCGTACAGAACCTGCCAGTTTCCTTCCATTTCCATCCCTCTCATAATTTGTTCCTTTACATTGGTTCCGATAGCCACTCTCCCTGGTAGCAGAAATACTGTAATATTGACATCCATCGGCTTATCTTTCTTTCTTCTGTTCCCTTCAAGTATACAGCTCACCGTTCTCCAAATGGCAAAATCTCTGAAGAACAGCCCTTTGCTTAATATGTCAAAATGTGAGTTCTGGCTGGCAATTGCTTTGGTTTCGTTCCCTTGAGATCTGACGGTGACAGAAATCAAAGCAAAATTCTGCAGATGTTGAGATTCTATAAGCCCCTGAGGTTGCAAAGCTAAGCCATAAAGCCAGCTGGCACTGTGTACGTGTGCTAAGAATGTAAAAGTATACATTTTTAGTTTTCAACCAACAATGACCGACCGCTGGTAACTTCAACAAAGTGAAGCATTTCTAGCCTTATTTTTGGAGAGTAAGTGGCTCTGTGCATTCCCCTGAGCTCTTCTCCTGTTTTAGTGCTGCTGTTTTAAAGATTCTGTTCAGAAGTATGGAAGTTTCTTTGGTGCCTTTCCAGCATATCTGCTGCTTTTAAAGGGATACTGCGCTCTGACAGCACCTTCAGTTCATGACAGAATATTTAAACTATTTCAGCAACCTGAACTTTGTTGCTTTCAAACTGTTTTACTGTTTTTTTTCTAAAGGAAATGCATTCAAGGGGGAGAAACCGCCCCCACAATGTCTAAAAATGATAAGATGATGGGTCAGCTGGCAGGCTCATCTGCAAAGAGGCACTAGATAGACAAAACGTGTGGAAGCTTAATCTGCAAAGAGGCACTAGATAGACAAAACGTGTGGAAGCTTAGACAGATATAGCACAATTCTGTGCTGTGCACTATGGGGAAAATCAAAATATACATATTTAAGTTCCTGAAGGGTTCAGGCAAAAAAGAGTAGTGTCATATCTTTTAATCTGGGCTTTTCCTTCCATGTGTTCATTTCAGTCCATTCAGTGCAACATGTCTTTGCTGAATCTTGAGAGTAGAGCTAGCTGGTTAAAGCAAAAATAGTGGTGAGTTGTTTTCTGAGATGTGTTATGGACAGATCTGCACAGAACAGGGTGGGAAAAAGTTTTCCACTTCCTCCAGAATTTTAGAATTTGGAACTCTTTTTATTTCTTACTAGGACAAGCAAAGGCCTTTCAACTTTTATACATAAAACTTAGTGAAGACACTGCCCCAATACAGAAAGATGTTATGGTCTTGTGATCACTCAAGATTTGATAGAGTCAGCTTTAGATTGGGATTGTAGATTTTGCTCCTGGATAAAGAGCAGGCTGGGTTAGGATCTCATCAATGCTGTGTGAACAATGCAGCAGGCACTCATGTTTGGTTCTCCAGTGCCGAGCTTTGTATTCTGACTACAACATTACTCTGAGCTTTTATTTTTGCCGGTTTTGATCAAAATTCCAGGACCTGAGGAACTTTTCCTAAAGCAAATTGCACCCAAACCACTAGGTTCTCATGCACAGTTTAAATTTCAACGAAGTGGTATTTTCCAATGAAAAAAAAAAAAAAGTTTAATTGAAAAATTCCTGACAAGCTCTAATCCTATTAACTTCACTGTGGTTGCACATATGCTAATGAGAGCCGTATGTGAGAGACTGTTGCTAAATTTGCAAAACACAATACCCAGGACATGCATATTATATGTAGTTTGACACAGGCACATATGGTTTATATTCTGTATTCTAAAACAATATTATTAACATTTTATAAGGTTGCAAAAGTGAGTACTGTAATTTCAAGAAATGCAGAAGTTATTGAGGCATGCACTTTGGACTCTCTGTCTCTCCAGTGTAATTGGCCATATACACCTTCCACTTCCTCTTCTCTCCCTGCTTGTCCCTCTCATATTCCTCCTCTCTTTCCTCAGTGCCTTTCCTCTCTCGATAGCCTTCCTTTTTAACAAATAACACCTCTCACACATGGCTCTAGCACTGCACCAGATGACACCCTGAGCTGGTATTGTTGTATTGTTTTCTCTTCTTTCTCTCCTTCAGATAAAAAAAAGCAGGGAAAAGCATACCTGCTCCATGGAATGTGAGCAGGGCCTAACAAGTAGATGTATTGTCCTTGATTGCTCTTTGGACTCTTTGCAATAAGCACACCGTAGTTATTTCTCTAAATACATGTGTTATGACATGTATTGTTGTCTTTAGTTAAGCAACTGCTAACTAATAATTTTTTTAACAAGGTGATTGTGTATAAAAAAAAAAAGTAAATTTTCCTATAACAGTGCATCTTATACTACAGATAAATAGTTATTACTCGTCTGCTAGGGTATGTGACTGATTCATTTTGATGTTTACTCTCCCAGGTCTACAGAGAAATATTTCCTGATGTGCAACTCCAGTGTCAAGGCAATATTCATGCACAAGGGTGTGCCCCTATCTATATTTTAGCTTTGGAACTGAAGGCAGACACATATTTCCTCAAGAAACAGGACAGACAGACAGAGTGGATTGAAAAGGATGTCACCCCAAATGGTAGGACCACCTCGCTGCTTGAAGCAAAATTGTGCATTCTATGATTCTATGGTTCTAGTCTAGGATAGGCACCTGTGGTCCCTCATTTATTAATGGAGAAAGGTTGCAGAGATGAATTCCCCTTCAGCGTTACTTAATTATTGATCTTCTAGAGACATTTAATCTTTCTAATCAAGAGTTTTTAACCATGCTACTTAAACACTATGATTAATTTCTGGTTGGCTAAGGTACAATGAGATGAATTTCACATTTTGTTTCAGTTTCAGGTGACTCCTGAGCTGCTGTACTGAGTCCTGTTGCTTTCATGGTGTGCTGTCCTGTGTTGCCACTTGTACTATGACGGAGAAGCTCATAGTAGGGGGACTGAGCTATATGTTTCCTGCAGCAGAAGAGCTGATCTAAGCTGCAAGTTCTGTGATGCACTACAGCAGTTTTGGTGTACACACATTAAAACCATGCTGATCTGAAACAAAGTGTTTTTATCCATCTTGACAAGCTGAAATATTTAGAAACCAGTTGACTTGACCCAAAAGAATGTATTTTGCTTACATTTTCCCTATGGAAAATTGAAGCATTCCTGGAAAAAGTAACATTTTCCCACAGAAAACTGTTTTTCACTTTAAAAAAAAAAAAAAAAGTTTTGATGGAACATTTCCAGCCAGCTGTAATTACAGTACATACATAAAAGGGCTGTGAGGGCATTCCTAAGTGTAATCTATCCATAATCTCTGAGTCCTAGTCTTTGTAACATCATAACTTTTTAAAGCTATGAAATTTTTGTAACATTCATAACTTCTTGAAAATTCACATAAGTGTACTGTGTACATTGACTTTTGCTAAATTAAAGGGCAAATCCCTGCTATGGGCAGTCATCCATTAGGCATTGGGCAAAGACCCCCAAACTCATGTTCATGTCTGAAGATGTTGCTGTGTCTGATTCCAAGTCCCTGGAGGGTTCAGTTTTATATCACCCACACGTCGAGAGGAGATGCAAATGATAATTCCTAAAGTGTGAAAAAGAATTTGGCCATTTTTAGATGAGCTGCAATCCAGCTTTCTTGGAAATAGGTATGTTTTGGGGAGATGGAGGGCTGTTGCTCTCCTCCCTGCAACCCCCACTGGAAGTAACAAGCTTATTGCATTTTACACCCAGGTGTTTGCCATAGATTCTGACACATAACCATGCCCTGGAAAACTATAAAACAATATAATTTATAGAAATAAACTGAGTGAGAATCATTATTTTTTATTGGTACCACTTAATGTGCAGAAAAAGCATACTTTCCAAAAATATGGAATAAACGTTCTGCTAGCCTTATTGGGTCCAAATGTTAGGGTTTAAATTATTTTACTATGCAAACTTTCTTTCATATCTTGGCAGTAGTGATTTCCATTTTTATTCCTTTGGTATCCATAATCTTATTAGAATCAAAAACATATGCTTTGAGATCATTGGACAGATCCCTTCTCCCACACTACCCCCTTCTCTCCATGTTAAAAAATACACTGAAAAGACTGATGTTCTAGTATTGAGAGTAACAGGAATGGTATAGGAGAAAATGATGCAGCCTACCAAGTCTGAATGGGAAAAACATTTGAGAAGTACAGTTTGGTTTTTGTGCTTTTGATTTGCAAGCCCTTGAAGGCGCAAAATGTCCAAGCACTCTGCTTGCTGCTAGTCAGAGCCCCACTCCCCCTCCTATAACAGGAGGTGCTTGCCCTGGGAGCACAGATTTACGGTACAAGAAAGAGTACAAGCAGGCTTGAGCCTTATAACACCTCTGGGGATGTTACACTTGCTGCAACCCATACATCTTGATGTCAGGGAATCCTATCTGTGGGGCTGAAATGTTAGCTCATTTCTATGGATTTATGAATATCCTTTTCTTATTTACTGGTAGAGCAATGATGAATCTCTTAACATGAGAGCTCAGCAGTTTGGTAAAATGCATTGTGCATTCCATCTGGTTGCCTTTTAGCCATGGGATACTACACAGATGACAAGGACTTCATATCTTGTCTTTAGATATTTTCATGGTAGAAGACAGATTTTAAAAAAAAATAAATTAAATTAAATTAAAAGCACTTAAATTTACATGAAACTAGCGTTCATGACATGTTCTAGCTAATAGAGGTAGAGGCTTAACAAAATACTTTATTTTCTCTTCCGAGGTTGCTAATTCATCATTTTATTAATCTGTGATGTATGTTGATATGAAATGAGCTTTTATTCAGTCTGATGTCCACCCCCGGACTAGCAGTTGATACCCTTTCAATAACGTGAGGGAAATATGAATTAAACCATTTGCAAATAGTCCTGAAATTTAAGGCTGTACTTAAAAAGAAATGTAAACATTCTGTGGTATGTAGATTCATTGTTAAGTGCACCCAAATCATCTTAATTCCACCTGGCAGTGACATCATGTAATGGCTCTTTGAATAAGATTAAGAATGTTTAACATTAAGTATAATCCAAACTCCAAATTTCTTAAGGGAGCTGTCATTTACTGAATTGCAGCCCATCAACTAATGATGCTAAGAACATCATTGGGGATATATGAGTTGTTGCTATATTTTTGGGAAAGGCATTTTTTTAATCACTGTTGTGGGAGCAGAACAGAACTCAGCCCAGAGAGTTGCAGCTTGTGCTTTTTTAATGACGTTTTGAGGCACTCGTTGCGAGATTTGAATTCTGCTTTCAGCTGGATGTAGCATCACCATGAATTTCACAGAGGTTGATAAACACCTTCTGTATGTAGAGGGTTTTGAGGACTTTTAATCAATTCTACCGGTATGGTCCAACTTAGAGCTGATCATTGAGAGATGGCAGGCTCTCAGTTCCTTTGCTGCTTGTTCCACAGTCTTGTCCTGACATCTTTTGATATGAATGCTATTGTATGTCATGATTTTTGTACCTTAGGGAGCTAGCCAAGATTCAAACCTACTGCTCTAAAAATGGCATTGAATTTCATAGTTTTGTTTGATATATCATTTACTCTGCTTGCTCTAGTAACAGAAAATATGAGGTAGTATTATACCTTAAACTGTAATACACAAAGTACTTATTTGAGAGCAACAGAAAATCCACAACTCCTAAAATGGTTTCAACTTTCCAGGAAAGAGGGACTTTTAATCCAGAAAAGGGACAGTCATCATCAGAAGGTGTGTTGTGTCATCCTCCTGGGCCACTTAATCCAAATACCGGAGGAAATCAGGAGTTCCTTCAAGGACCTTTTAGATCTAATGCGAAGACAAGAACCCCTTGGTCTAGTGTTACACACCTGAAGATGGCACATGCTTTCTCCATGGAAAAACCAGGCACCTCCAGAAAGTTGGAAGTTCCCCCCTCTCTCTGTCACCACTGGCTGTATCAAGAGCCTGGGATGACTGATTCCGAGATGTTGTCCAATTTGTAGGCCATGCTATTTGCATTATTTGCTGATTAAACTGAGAAAGAACAATTGTGGTTTGTTTGAACTTGTCATGAACTAAGGCACTTTGTCAAATTGACAGTTATGGCTGAACTATAAATTCAAGCCCAGTTTTTCAAAATGGATATGTTAGACCCCAACCCTTGCATTTGAGAACCCAAATAAGAGGAATGCAATAAGTATGTAAAGAAAAGGACATTGATTTTAGCAAGCAGCTCCTACACAAGTAATTTTTAGGCACCTGAACGGGAAGACAAATGTCATTACTTTCTGCTATTTTTTTGTTAAAGAGTAACTGAACATACTTTCTGCATGATGGAAAAATGATCTTAGCTATAAATAGGAAACTATTGAAGATAATTAACAGTGATTTTTTTCTCTTCCAGAAAACATCCGTAGAAATAACAAAATTAAAACGAAAATATTTTGCTGAAAAAAGCTAACTTTTCCCGGAAGACATGAGGACTGTTTCTCATTAGTATGAACCATGGGAAATATTGCAGCTTCATCAGTGAAGGCCTGACATACGATTTCTATCAAAGACACATTTCATTTACCCTAGGCTTATTCAGCATTACTCTTATACAGCGTTCCCTACCAGCTGTTGTTGCTGCTGTTTGCTAGTAATTGATTGCTTTTTTCCTGGCCTGATAAATAGTGTCACTTACTGCTTAAGCTTCTAATGGGCTACCAGTTTATTCCTCTACCAAATATTAATTGTGCCAAAAAACATGGAAAGTCCCCTAAGAAAAACCTGGATGCAAGTAATGTTCTGAGATTTTTTTGCTTAATTTCATCCTTCCCCACGTAAATTATACTGCAGTGAGCATTCCTGACCCTCTGAAATAACACAAATTTGCTAAAGTATCTGCTTCCTTATGTATCAGTCACATGTTCTATTTTTATCTCAGTGGTGAATCCAAGAAGTCAAATTACCCATTACTAATGGTCATGTGGCTGAAGTAGTTGAGAGTCTAGAAAATGCCGTGAAAAGTCTGAAAATGTCTTCGGGAACATACAAGAAAAACACAAGTGTGTGCACTTTGCAGTAACCGATTAGATGAAGTAATCTAGGTACATATTTTTTTTGAAAGCTCTTTAAAGAATAGCATTCATGGCCATTCTTGTTATGGATTTTCATTCTGGCACCACTTATTCATGTAATTTGTGACTGCATTACACAGTTACATCACAAGATTTCAATAGCACTGTGTCCAAGTGTAAATGTGTACCAGCATGTGTCAACACCATGAAAAAGGCCAAACTCTTATTGATTTCCTTTTTCAGTAGATCGTACTTGCTGAAATGGGTAGAAAGTTGGCCTTGATACTTATTAAGAACGTGACGAATTCAAGCACAGAAGTAAGAATAATTTATTAATGTAGAGTTGGTTCTTTTTTCTTGAAGGATTTTTTTTGTAGCTGTATTTTTTAAGGCAGAATGTGCATAGGTATGTTTATATAAAATTAGTAATGCTTCAATACAATTGATGGTGCATTTACATTTAATTGATGCTCACAGATGTGTCTCGTACATGGCTGGCTGACAGTCCCATTGCAGTGCTGCCACTCTCACTATTGTGATTTCCTTCAGAAAAATTGGGAGTTCTGGAAAAATTCTGTGGCACATGCTCTCCCTAAAGGGTTAGAAATTTGTTATTACTCAGTTATGTTAGATCCTCCAGTTAAAGAGATCTTCATTATAAAAACCCCTACTTTGTATAGAACAGAAGAAACCACAAGTTCACTTGAAGGTGTAGGCATTCAGTTTGGGGAAATGCAATACAATACACCGCATGGTATAAAAAAATGCTTTGGAATTCACCTAATGACAGGTTTTATAACTAGATTAGACCTCAGCATTCCAACTAATGATGTAAAGGAAGCTAAATGTGCATTAAATATTTGATAGTCTTTATTCCAGACAGGAGTTGAACAATCCCATTCATTAGTTCTAAGTGTGAGTACTGAATAGTTCACTGGTAAGAGCACAAGTCAGTTTATAGTTATAAGCATAAGTTCTGGGCCTAAATATGCAGAAAGAAAAGTCCCACATTTTTCCTCAGTGGTTCTAACCACAAGAATTTAATAAATTTTATTTCCTCTTCATGTGTGTCCAAAGGCAAAGGTGAAAAATTTTTTTAAATCTCAGTGAGAGGAACTTGTACTGGATGCTGTCCAGTCTTATAATACTACTAGTAAAATGCAGATCTTTCTGCAAAGGAAGGAATCAATCCACTGTTTTGTGTTCAGATGCTGATCGGTGGGAGTTTTGCTTGTTTAATGAGTAAGGATCAAACCAGAATATTTTTCTGAAAGGCATAGCTGAGGACGTGATTTGACCATTATCAGTGTCCTGGGTCTGTTCATGAGGTGTCATAACAACTCTCTGATCCCACGTGCAGGACTCATCAGAAAGGCTTGGCGTCGTGTAATGCTAACATAAACAGTTTATAGTCAAGGAAATTGTGATATAAAATGTCTGAAGAGGAGATGTAGGCACAACATGTGTTTTGAAATGCATTTGGGACTTGGCTGAAAAGTAAGAGAGGAAAAAATTGCACAAATATCTTGTCCATTTTTTTCCTGTGTTATGCCAAGCTGTTATTAACTTACAGCTTAACTAACATTTCTACACCCTAAACATTTGTACCATGACAGGATACTCAAAAATACCAAAATAAGGATTTTCAAAATGCCAGTGAAAGTATTGCCTGACCCTCTACTCTTCTTCTTGAGTTAGATTTCCAAGAGGGTTAAACTCCAGTCATTTTACCCCAAGTACATTTCACCACTAGATGGAAATGCACCATTTTCACTCACATGCCACAGCCCTCCCCCTCCCCAGGCTCCCACAGACATCCCTTTCACTCACCACCCTGCCTGGAACACCCTTTCTTGAAGATCTGAGCCTGTTCTTATCTTGTATCTTGTATCTCTTGTATCTTGAGCCCATTTGCTAGGTGGGCTTCATAACATTGCAACATGAAAGGGAAAAATGCATGCTAGTGAAAAAATATTGCCTTCCATTATTTTGGGAGAGGTCAGAATTGGGTGAAATCCCAGTTCCATAAGTTCATAGCTTAGTGAACATGGGCTGATGACTGTAGGGTACTGTATCAAAGCAGCCAGGGACACAAAGCTAAAGACTTTCTGCAGAAATAATGGCTTTTACAACTTATCTGTAAGAAAAGACCACTGAAGCTGGAAAGGAAAAAAAAACACAAAGAAACCCCAAACCATGACAGACAATCCAATAGATTATCCAGAAAGTGCAAGAGAGTTTCTTGTAGTACTTTGTAATGTCTATGTCCATATTAAATTTATGGTCTAGGAGTTTTTCTGCACATGTTGGCCAATCTTACTTCCTTGTCTCTACTGGCTTAGGTATGGAATCCATTTTCCTTGTTATTTCAAACAAATTACTATAACTAAATGTCCAGTTTTGGCCTAAGCCCACAAGAAAATGTTTTGGGGATGTTTGGTCATAAATGTTCTTATTTAGTTAGAAGTATGAAACAATATGATCTTCACAGCTACTACGACAATAAAATTTGTACTTACAGCCTGACTTATGTAAGTCCCATTGAGTATTCAAGTTCAAGCCAAGTTTTAAATAGATTGGTTCAGTAGCTTTAGTGGTCTGAATGTTTAACATTCATAAACTAAAAGAGCCTAAACAAATTCCATTTGTACAATTTCAGGACATTCCAGAGCTTCTTACGGCCTCTAAGTTGGTGACAGACCAGAGTGATTCATATGTACGACAGCAGAGTGTAACAGTCCTGGTCAGGGATCTGGGCCTCTTTGTGCAAAGGAAAGTGAGTGTCCAAGAGGGAAAGATGCAGTTTGAGAGCTACCTACTCAGCATTTACCACTATGAATATTTATGTTTACTGTGTGATCCTTGTAATAATAAAGACATGTACAGACATAAAAACGTATAAAAAACCTGTGAATAGCACATTTTTCTCTATGCAAGGTAAGCCCTCCCCAGCTTTTTTTTACTTTCCCTTTTTTTTTTGTTTAAGTCTTGACCCATGCTCTTTGTTTGTGTAAATGAAGGACAAGAAAATCTAATGTGCACAGAAATCTGGTCTCAAGAACACCCATAAACACCAGAAAAATGCTCAAATAGAGAGAAAATGTCCAAACTGAATTTGCAACAGACTTTGCCTATCTTACTTAACAAAGTACATTTTCAGAGATTTAACAGAGCTTTAAGTACAGAAAAGAATATTGTATCCCAATGTTCACTGCCTTTCTCTCCAATAGTCATATATCAAGTGCAGCGTTAAGTTAGGCTAACGCATTTCATCCCTCAGCAGGGGTGCCAAGGGTAAAGATGCATGACTTGTTCATGCATAGATTCAGTGAAGTTGCACCATCTTTATGGAAAAAGCTAGGAAAATTTCTGAAAACTGTTAGCAATTATTTTTACAGTTCCTTAAACTTTAGAGAGGATTGAAAGACACTGGTATCAGCCTGAGCAAACATTCTGTTTCTCTGCTAGGAGAACAGAAAGAACATCCCCTTACTTTCTCTGTAGTACTTTGCTTCCTTGCCATTCATATTCCTAGCATTCAGAGTCCAGAAAACCCAATAAAATGCCACAATTTGTTGGTGTAGGTTTACTGTGATTTTTTTTTGTTTTCCAGTAATGACGACCCCTTTGTATCCTGTGTTAGCCTTTTAAGACTCTGTCTTTCCAGTGTCTTGGATTATATTGAGATCACAGTATCCTTCCTGTTATTCACATGAAATCCCCAACAGAACTCACAATGACCTTATTTATCCCTTAATAAGCAAGATATGATATCTATTCTTAACTGTGGCTGTGCTCTCAAGACAGGAATTCCTGTGTGTAATGGGTGAGAGCAGATCTAGGGTAATACTGGAATACATAGGACTAATATGAATATTATCTGAAGTTTGAATTATTTGTTTCAGAAAGGTGTGACTAAGATAACTAGATCCCTGTCCCCATCTATAACAATTAGTCTTTATGTAAACTCCTTACATCTTTTTGCCCTTCAGAAAACTTCTCTCAGTTCTTTACAGAGTGATGTAAAACCAATACTGTTGAAGTTTAAGGCTGGGCCAGTCACTAAACTTTGACAGATGCTGTCTGTGATTCCCCCATCCTCCTCCCAGGGAAGGATGAAAAGGGAACTGCAGAGAGAGACTTTGAGGCTGAAAAACACTTGAATTAGTTTAATGGAAAAGAAAAATAATACTAACAATAACAATGAAGATGTTAAACTATATAGAGAGATACACAAGTATATAAAAGATCCAAGAGAATATGTTAATACCCATGTTTTCTGGATGGGAGCTAGGTCCTGAGTAGAAAAAAGTTCTGGACTGAACTCAACAGCAGACGGAGCACCCAAGCCCAGAATCCCAAAGAGTCTCCAAAAAACCAGAAAAGGAGCTGTGCTGCTCCCATCCAAGCAGTCAGGGAAAGACAACCTGTCTCACTGGGCGGTGCCCCTCTGCAATGAGAAAACAGAAGGCCGGGACACCAGCAGCACAGGGAAAGATGATGAGCAGCCCATGGCAATCCTTCCAACACAGCAGGCACTCAAGGCCTCAGGGGTCTACTTTGAGTGCCACGAGAAGGAATACTGTGATTGGTCCATTTGGGTCACCTGACCCACCCTCTCCTCCCCATAGGCACAGCTGCATCCCCCCCATTGTGATTGCCACATGGTCCAGGCAGCTCCAGAAAACTTTTATCCTGGTGCTTTCAAACCAGGACAAGAAGTAAATTAATGAGTAGCATTATTAAGTATAATTGAGAATCTCAGTGCTTTCCCAAAACTTGTCAAATGGTTTCTCCCAGGTATTATGGTGTAACTATGCAACCATTTTGACTTAAGTGACATTGTTTTTAAGGTAATTTGTTTTACTTGTACAAATCTGACTTCATCTTTCTCCTATCAACTTGTATTGTGACTTCATCAAGAAGATGGGGAGTACCTCCCTTCTGTCTCCCTCCCAAGATATCTTTTCCATTTGTACTGAATTTTCCAGTCACTTTCAGTCTTTGATAAACTGATTGAGCTGAAATCTTTATGGTTTGCATTTCAACATGGCTGAAAAAAAAAATCATTCAAATTAGACAGCTCGCTGAAAGATCTCTCCTGAACTGGTCTACCCAGTAGGTCTCCATCTTCTCTTCGTTCCAGCCTTCCCTAGAAGATCTGTTCAACCAAGCCTCATATGTATCTATCTTATAATCATAGAATCAGAAGCTGGTCCTTATACATTCTCTAAATCACCCCTGTGACATTGACTTATTCAAGGCCACCCCAGATGCTGTAGATGTCCACGATTACTCTGCATCCCTTTATTCAGCTACCTCTGGTATATCACTAAAGTCACCTCTGAAAAGATGTTGTCTCTTTCTCCCTTATCTCAAGAACTGAAAAATGGTTAAAATATATTTTTTGTCCCCACACACTGACAAGAAGCCTAGTTTGTACTGGAGCAAGAGCCAGATTATCACAGTCATTACGATTATTATGCGATAATAGAAATAGATCATGATCATAGATAAGTTTCCTGTTCTTTTATGTCCTAAAAAATGTTTTGATTTGCCTCTGAAATTTAATCTCTGAGTTGGCAATACTTCACATTTCTTCCTTTTTTTTTTTTTCTTTTGATAACTGGTAAAATTTTTACATTTTCTTTTGAGATTTTCTAGAACAAGGTAAACAAACATCTGTCAGGGTTGTTTTGGGAAGAATTGATCTTGCTTTACCTCCAGGGATTAGAACTGATGATCTCTTAAGATACCTGGTGGCCTAATTTCTGTGACTTGGTGATTTATCATCCTAAAGATTTTCCAGTAACACTGATTTCTAGCTCTTCCCTGAAAAATTTATTAAAAAGTAATGAGGACTAAGGAAAAAGGTGTAGTAAGGAAGAGTTTAGTAAATAGGTTCCCCAAATTCTTGCAGATGTCAGCCAGCTATGTTATAGGTGATCATCTTTCCTTTGTAACCCTCTTATGGCTCGTTCATGTGACATGGAAACAATTACATGAAAATGCAGATGTAGATTCCAGTAATCTCTTTGGAATAGACAAATAGACTTTGAAATAATTTGTAAATGATGCACAAAATCTGTGGACCATCTGCTCACTGTTGGGGAAAAAAAACACATTTCTCCCAATAGACTTTTTATATACAGAATTGCTCTTTTCACACAGCAAGGAGGAAAACAATGGATAGCAAGGAATCCGGAATGCAACTCACGCACACTCCTAGAGCTGCATTATGATTATCTCTTTTGAAAACAATTGGGGCAAGAACTATGTGTATGTTAACCAACTACTTTTTCCTCAGCCACACGTGCAGTCAGGGCAAGGACCTGCCTGTTCTATCTGCTCTCTAGACAACAAATGAACTTAAGTGAATGCACTGTGGAAGAAGACAAGATAGGATTATAGCAACAGTCCACAGTGGGTGCTACCTATAATGCAATATCTGCTTCTGACAAGCTTGTGACAAACTTGACCACAATTTCTTGTGATGTTATTCCAGTATCTTGTGAAGCACTGCATAAGCAAGTCATCCCAAGGCTTTCCTTAAAAGTCCTTAAGACTGAGTGTATAACATAAAAATCTACTTTAATTCAGAAGTTGGAATGAGCTTTGTTATGCATTGCCCTTGTGTTAGCTGATTCAACAGTTAAAACCCCTTTGAATTCGTGGCATGTTGACTGCACTCTAAGAATAATGGTCTAGAGGTCTTTTGTCTGATTCTTAATCATGTAGGTCACATAAATATTACCAGTGTTTGCACAAGCCAAGTCACAGTGTTCTTGGTGACAGAACTGTCAGTCTAGACTCTGCTGATCTACAGAGGATAGTCCTCTACTGTGAGTCATAGTCCGCACGTGGCTGTATCAGCACTTCAAATTTTCTTGACAATCCCATCTGTGTCTGCTGGCAACGCTCTCTAGCTTTGACCAGAGTGGAAACAATTCAGTACAATTCTGAACAAATTAAATATTTGTTGCCAAACAATAAGATTCCCAGCAAGAAAGTGGCTCACTGCAGCTGACTGTCACATTCTTCCTGCCAGGGAGATCCTGCTGAGAGAAAGTTGAAAGAAAAGGTTAGCAGGATTTGATATGAAGTACGGGAGTGTCAAAGGGATCGTGGTACAGTGGGAGGTCAGGTGAGCTACAAACATGTGTCACCATTCTGACTGGTGTGTCTTTATAGTGACAGTAAGACAGCACTTAACCGGGCAGGTTGATGGGTTGTAGGTTCCTTGCTGTGATTCATGGTCTTATTTGAGGGTTGCATATCAATCAAAGAAATGTGAAACAAGTGGGCTTAGTGTGGAGTTCAGCTGACAATTTGTAGTAGAGGTCAAAGGTAGAGTCTTGAAGAGAAAGGGTGAAAAATACCCAAGTAGATGCAGAATATTTAGCTGTTAAATCCCACTGGATTGCTACAGGTCTCTGTTTTGTCAATTTCATGAGATATCACACTCATACTGGGAATAAACTCTTCCGAGTTCCACAAGATTTTTGAGTCTGAAAAAATGCACACAAATTATTTTGAAGTATTCAGGTCCAGATATCAGCTGTGGTCAATTACAAAACATGAATAATCATGTCAGACTTGGGAATGCCCTTATGATAGCAAGTGATCTGAGACTGAGTGCTAAAACAAATCTTATCAGAGATGATAGGCTTCTAGAAAATCTGCTGATATAAAAGTTAAAAAGAATTTACATTAGTTCAGATCTGTGAGACAAGTTGCTCAGCTGGGATATTGAAAAGTCACCCTTCCTCATATTCTTTCCCCAATTACTTGGGCAACACCTTCCATTTACTTAAACTTAAATAGTTACTTGCATGACCAAATCTGAAAGAAAATGCTCAAAATCACAGTCACTGTCCAATGCAGAGCCATCCTTCAATTTGACGTATCACATACTACTAAGAAAAAATCCATTGAGCTCATAAAGTAATTAATTTGAGTAAATGTTTATCATAGAATCATAGAATCATAGAATCATAGAATCATAGAATGGCTTGACTTGTAAGGGACCTTAAAGATCATCTAGTTCCACCTCCCCTGAAGTGACACTTTCCACTAGACCAGGTTGCTCCATCAGCAAGCACTAGTTCCATAAGAAGATAAATAAAGCTGATTAGATTCATACTTGTTTATGGTGTGAAGAGATATCTTTTCCCCACTTCTGCCTTCAAGTTTTACTTATCTCTGTGAAATATTTTAGTGCAACTGGTAGTAATGTTGCTGTGACAGAGTACTGCCCCAAAGGGATCTTATCTTGGCTCACTGTCATTTCAAAGGCTCAGAAACAAGTGCTGTTTAGATCATTTGCAAATTTGGATGGGGAATCTGTAGTACAGCAGTGTTGCCACACAACATTCCCACATACGGTTTTTGTTACCCATTGTCTGTTCAAAGTGCTAGACACTGGCCGTGTGACTCCTATAAAACTTTCTTTTGTAATTTATTTATCTAGGAAACCACAGTTTACACTCAATGTCTGGTTTCCAGTGAAGTCTTGTTTTCATTTACAGCTGAACTTGCTGAGGCACAGAGAGGTCAAACAACTAGTGAAAGGTCATTTGGTGATATTAGCCAATGGCTCAGATCAAATCACCACCCAGCCTTCTGGCTAGTTGGTAAGACTTCTAGGATTTTTTTTTTAATATGCTCCTCCTCTATTCACCTGTTTAAACTGCTGCTTTGTGGAACCTGTGGCGTAAAAGCCCTGCACATTGCCTCAGAGTTGCTTCATGACTGTATTTGTGGAAAACCTCAGACAAGATAGCATACCAGATGAGAGTGTCACCATGATGGCTAGACTTCGTGAACGAAGATATGGAAAGGGCTCTACCCACACTTGCTACAAGCGCGCTGATGGCTAAAAAGGCCAATATGGGATATGCAAGTCTGGTTGCAAAAGGCACAGCGGGAAGTCTCCTTAGGTGGTATTGACGACGCACAGTTCTTTCCGCGTTGTCTTTTCTCCTCGAGACTAATTCTACGTGCGTTCTCAAAGGAGGCAGCAGCGTTATGGGTGGTGTATCTCCACATGTCCTGATTGGAGGCCAGAGTGGACCACTGATGGCAGTCAATATGGCCAAAACTGAGGTATTGTTTCAGAGAGTCCTTGTATCTCCTCTTTGGGCTCTTCTGTTGCAGCAGCCGGTGGCGAGTTCACCACCTTAGGGAGGCGGTGATCCTCCATTCTGGAGACGTGCCCTGCCCAGCACAGCTGCGTCCTCAGCAGCACGGCCTCAATACTGGTGACCTCTGCCCGTTCAAGGACAGTGTCATCAGTCACGTAGTCAGTCCAGTGGATGTTGGGGATTGTACAGAGGCAGCGCTCATGGAAGCTTTCGAGGAGTCGCAGGTAGTGGCGGTAAATGACCCATGATTCAGACCCATAGAAAAGAGCAGACAGTACAATGGCTCTCTAGACACTAATCTTTGTACTTTTCTTCAGGTATTTATTGCACCAGACTCTTCTATGGAGTTTTCCAAAAGCTCTGTGTGCCTTTGCTAACCTGTTGTCTATCTCTTTGTCAATCTTACCATCCGAGGAAATGATACTTCCTAGATAGTTGAACTGCTGGACTGACTTAAGCTCTGATTTGCCTATGGTGATGTGGGGATGATGGGAGACTTCCTGAGGTGCAGGCTGGTAAAGAACTTCTGTCTCCTTCAGGCTGACTTCTAGTCCAAAAAGCTCAGCAGCCTGATGAGAGTGTACATTGTCGTGTACTCCACAGTCTTTGTGCTCTAACTGTCCAGACCGAGTCATCTTACAGCTTTCCCTCCTTTTCCTTCTATCCATCTGTACAGGATACTATCGAATGGAAAAAAGTGCAAATGAAAAGATGAAGCATAGATCATTCCGAAACATCCTAGCTTGGAGTTGGCACACTTGCCCCACAGAGACCATGGATTTGGGATCAACCCTGGTTACAGTGATAAAATCTTCACACAACCTGGTTGAACTCATATTACTAAATTTTGATCCTGATGGAAATCTGAGAGGTCTTGTCTGTTCAATCACTGCCTCTTGCTTCACCCTTTTTAAAATTAATAAAATATGTCTCCTATGAAAGTGTCTGTAGTTTGATTGACTTACTAGGATGGCAGGGTGACAGACAGAAGGATCAAAGGTAAAACGGTCAGGACTAGAAATAAAAGTGGTATAATAAGCTCTAGTACTCAGACAACATTTGAAAGACAGAAGTGTAACGTACCTCCAATTACAACAGCATCCAATCATTTGCTTAATTCTACTCCAGCAAATGAAACTGAATTTTCTAATTGAATAAACTGCAGCAGACACAAGAAGACTGACAGCATAAAGAAGGGAAGTAAAATGAAGATACTTTTTACCTTTATACAATATGTATAAGAAGAATTGTCTGCTTTCATCCTAGGTCATAACTATCAGCCTCCATCTCAGTGAGCTGAATGGCCAATTAATGTGTGGGAGGACCAAGCAGCATGGAAGGACATTGGTGCGTGATGTTAGGTAGCACAGAAAAAACATGTGGGTATGTCTTCATCTTAGATCTGGGCAGCAGAACTATGCACCCCAGCCTAAAGAGACAAGAAAACGGGAGAAGTAAAATAATGGAACAAGTAAATTTTATTTGATCATTGAGAACAGGAAACCTCTTAACTCAACTGCTCAATCTTCTGGTGGGCTTTCCCTGCAAATGATTGTTGATGGGCCATCCCTATTCATGAGACTGGTTTCCGGGAGCAGAAAATAAAGTCATTTTATAAGTATTGTAAATGCTCCGGGAAACACTTTATTGTTCTTCCTTGAGCCTATGCAAAAAAGCTGTATCACATTTGTGGTTGTGAGCAGCACACAGTGTTGACAATTCCAAAGGATCAAAAATCACAAGCATGATTTGCAAAACTGTAGGATTACTTCTCAAAGTATGTGTATTTTTCATTTGATTTATTTAAAAAGAATTACACTGAATTATTTGGTCTGTCTTCAAGTTTTAGAAATTTTTCCCATCTCTTTTGTTCCCAGAGCACCTTGGTCTCCTAAAGGGTCCTCCTAGAGTCCCAACTCCTGTAAACGCATAGGATAAGATGACCCAGCGGCCTATTCCTAGAGTTCCACCATAATTTCTAGTCTAATTAATTCTACCACTCATTTATCTCTTTATTCCACACAGCTATTTTTCTGCTCCGAAGATATATATCCTTAGTTTTTCCCCTATTTCCCAGTAGCATTTTTTACCATCTTGAATAACCTGAGAATAGACATCTTCCCCAGCTGCACCCATCTCTCCATTCAAAATAAGGTTGTCCATCTGTAGGATTCCTCCTTTTCTCCAGTTTAGCAAGAGGAAGGCTGGTGCAGGAAAACTCAAGAGCCAGAAGTCTAGGAACGAATAATTTGTTCCCTGAGAAGCTGGACTTTTCTTGTCTTCTTTAGGAAGAAGTTCTTTACTATGAGGATGCTGAAACACTGGAACAGGTTGCCCAGAGAGGTGATGGAGGCTCAATCCCTGGAGTAACAGAAGTTCAGGCTTGATGTGGCTCTGAGAAACCTGATCTAGTTAGAGATGTCCCTGCTCGCTGCAGGGGAGTTGCACTAGATGACCTTTAAAGTCACTTCCAACCCAACACATTCTATGATAGATTCTATGATTATTCTATGATTCCATGGTTATTCTATGATTATTCTATGATTCCATGGTTTTTCTATGGTTCTATGATCTCCGGCTTTATGTAAGAATGGCATTCAGTCCTCAGTGGAGAGAGATAGCAGATGACTTTCCCCCATTAGCTTGTCTTCCCTGAGGCAAGAGGAGTGGCAGACAATATGAGTTTTCTTTCTTTTTTTTTTTTCCAGGAAAACTTAAATTTAAGAGGAAGATGGAGCAGTTCTTGTTGAACTGGCAACGGCTTCAGATACAAGTAGTGTCTCCTGCACCTCCCACCAAACTGCATCATAAAGATTGCTTCCTGCTGCATAACAAATTATGAACACTATGCCTACAGAGTGCACTGATAAACTTTATCACCAACCATTTATAGTTGTGGCAAGCCTTGGTTAGAGACTAGATCCCATTTTTCTCCTCTTATCACAGGGTTCGTACCACCTATCAGAGGTCAGCGCTGTTTCACAGCAGGGCTTTCCCTCCTCTGATGGCCATGCTACCGTTTCTAGGCAGAGTTCACCATGTAATAACCTGAAGCCAGAGAACATGCTGGGTCACAGGAGCTTCAGTTATAGGTCCCAAGCCCTATCTTGCCCTTTGCCTTGTTCCTGCCAGCTGCCAATCCCAGCTGTTTCCTGCTGTAGATCGACCACACCACTGACTAGTACGGAATGCTTTTAGCAGGGATGGGAAGTGTCCAAAGGAAGAAGGCAGGATATAAGGCAGGAGAGTGGCTGCTGGCACTGTAAAAAGAACTGGGAGTAATTTAGGAGAGAAATAACCGAAATAGTTAAAAACTTCAAGTAAAGCACTGCTGCTGCTAGCTGTGTTCTTGTCACCTCCACAAACTATATTTATTCAGATACTTTGAAAAACTCTTTTCTACCTTCTTGGTAAGATGAACTGATGGTAACAATTTCTATGACTTTATTCTTGGGATGTTTCCAAGAGACAGCAGTATTTTCAACACAGATGTGTATGTATGTGTGTGTGCATTTCAGCACAATTGCTAATCCTCTTTCTGAATTTTTACATGCATGTTCATACACATATAGCTTCAATACATGCACAGATATCTGTATTTCACAGTTGGTTACATTTTTCTGAAATGTGATATTTAGTTAGAGATTTGGCTCTAGTTTCGGAGTTCAGCCCTGTGGTCTCTCATCTTGCAAAGGGTCTCTGTGACTCCATCACGAATTATAAAGACAAAATCACCTCCCCACTCTATTATTTAGGCCTTGCAACTGAGCTGCTGAGGAAGTAGCAGGAGATTATAATCCACTTACAATGAAGAAAAATGAGATAGAAAATAGAAAATAGTACCTAATGTTTCAGTGGTAGGTTATAAACTTATCTTTTCAAATGTAAATTCTGGAAAGTAGAACCTGTATTATTTTATGTTAGTTGGGAAATACAACATTCCAAGAGATCTCAAACTAAAATATTAATGTTGCATAATAATAGTAATAACAATAAATGGAAGTAAAAAATCTTGGCCCCTGCACTCACTGCATTATGTAGTTATATTACAATGTTGTCCAAAGACCTGCATCAATGATCTTAAGTTTATTTGCTTGGATTAGTGCCTGACTCATCTGAGAAAGTGATTCCACAACCTGAGCTGGTGTGATATATTTTTCTGCTACTTTTCCTAAGTTGTACTCCAGAAATTAGGTATTTATTATTTTAGTAATTTAAGAAACATTGTGATAATTTGGACTACGTAGTAAAGTGAGTCAAATTCATCAGGAATAAATCTACCTCAGTCATTCAATTAGTTGCATGAAGAATGAAACTGTTTGTGAAGTTATAAATGCTTTTGTTTTTAAATATCTAGCAGAGGAAGGAAGGTTTTATGATTGATATAAAGACTGAACTGGGAGTTGGAAGACCTGGGTTCAATTTGCAGCTCTTCGCAGACTTCCTGTGTCACCTTGAATAAGCCATTTACATTTTCCAGTTCTTCTGTTTCCTCTCATCAAAAAAAAGGAATAATTATAACTACTAACATCACAGGAGGTTTGTGAGACTAACTTAAGAAATGAGATGAAAAACTCAGAAGAGTTCTGGCTCTTGGAAGTTACTCTACAACCTCATGTTCTCAATATGCTCACAACATTAGACTTCAGAGCACCCTGGAGGGTCTATCTGAACTTGTCTGCATATGAGGAACTATATTAGACTAAGCTGGATTGGAGGGGATCTGTTACTTGGCACTGTGCATCTGGGAAGATTGATTTCTACAATCTTTATATTGCTGCTGATCTGGGCTGGTATCATGCTTGTGACTCTTTGTCTACGATGCTCAGGGTATCTGCAGCAAATATAACACTCTAATAAATAGAAAAGTAAAGAGTAATATCTGCATAGAGATATGAAACATTTGGAGGGGACTTGCAGAGTTTCGCAGAGTTTCACAGAGTTGAAGTTCTTATGTGCTATTAGAATTTTGCAATTGAAAAGATATTCAAGTTTATAATTTTTCCTTTTTGTTAGAAAAAACTTAATTCCTTTTTATTTGTAGTCATTTGGCATTAGGATACATTCACAAACAATGTAAACTTTGCACGTGTTGGTGCATGTGCAAGTATGCATTTGTACATGTAATGTATATATATGAGGAAAGTTGCCTCTGAGTGCATGAACTTGTGTATGAAAGTAGGAACAATAATTTTTGTATTGCAGCTGTGGCTGGTTTCAACATCAAAGTGAAATGAAAACAGTAAAAGTAAAAGAAAAGAAGGGAAAAAAAAGAAACATAAACCAAAACTATTATTAGAGAAGAACAAAGGAACGGATCCCACAGACAGTTTTTCAACAGCTGGCAAGGTTCATCAGCTATTTTTACCGGTCTAGTGCCGGTCCTGTTAACTCTGTCATTTTTTCTGTTTTGTTTTGTGTACTTTTTTTTTGTTCAGGAGTATCACTTCTGGTTGGATTGATTTCAATTATGCAGGTGTATATGTTAAGTAAAACCATACTGAAGTCAAGGAAGTGCAAAAATCAGCAGCCTCAATAGTTCTGTAGGGACTCGTTTCCTTGATCTGCCAGGCGGGTGGCCTTTAGATAATATACATTTAACAACTGCTCCAGCATTTCAATTATCCTCTAAGCAAGCACATTCATTCTCCTTGTGCAGTGAGCTGAGAGAGCCTCAAGACTGCCAGCCATTGACATTCAGAAATTGTACTGGTCGTCAAACAGTCAAAAAATGACTCAAAAATCACATGACTAAATGAAACAGAGAAAGTCCTGGTTTCTTTTGGTTTGTTCTTTCTAGCTTGGAGTTCTGATTTAGAAACTGGAATCTATTTATTTTATAGGAAGAAAGCTGAGATTCTTGCTTCATCACATGACCCCAGGAGCTGAAACTTAATGGAAAAGAAGTAGCAAACTGTCATAAGACTCAGGATGCAAATTACGAGAGTTGGCAATGCCGAAGTCACATACTCCTCTACTTCTGAGTCTTGGATTGACTAAAAGAGATGGGTTTCAGCATCTTGCAGAAGCTGTGCATGTATCCAGAAGTTTCATCTATAAATGATTCCTGCTGAAGATGTTACTCTTCCTTTTATGGGGCTGATAACAGTATTGTAACTGGTAGCAAAGATTTTTCGCTACCAATAACGTTGTTCCAGAAATAGATTGTGGAGGAAACCCAAAAGAATATTTTTAAGAATGTACTAAAGAAATTTGACTTTCTAAAAGACAAGATTTGCCTATTGGGAGTAAATTATTTACAGTTAAGTCTTTGGAAGAAATTAATCACTGGGATAAGAGAACATAACTGCTGACTAAAGCAGTCAGACCCATAAATAGGGTGCAGATAGGAACAACAAAAACTGTTTGGTTCTGTCTCTTGGGAATATATTCTATTTATGTCATCTAAAGAAGATATTAATTAATGAAAATCAAAGCTGTAGATAGAGTAAAAAATAAATCAATATAGGATTTTTTGTCATATTTGTGATGTTATGATTAGTTTGTCAAAGGCATATCTTTATTATTTCCCACTGACTCAGGTTCGGAATTCCCTCTCTCAGCATCTGTTCCTGGCAATGCAATGTCTATAAATGTCTGTCTGGACACAGGTGGATAATCCAGACACACAATTTTCTTACACAGTCCCTGTAGGGATGCAACTACCTCAAATGAGGTATTCCTCAGTAGGATAGACCGATATAGGGACCTGAAGTTAGCATTTCGTTTCAAACTGGAGTTCCTAAATCATGGATGCTAATTAGGCATCTTCACCTGCTTCAATATGGAGCAAAAAGAACCTTGCTGACAAACTTCATTATCTGAATTTGAATTATTGCTCAGAAGTGAAAACTTTTACTCGGTGTGGGAGAGATTTAAAATTGTAATTGCCCTTCTCTGAGTTTAACCCAATCAACAGCAATTAAGCAGGCTGGCCGCATAGATGAAGGGAACTTTTGGGAGCTGAGCCACTGCTCAGTTAGGAGAGCAATAATCATGAGGACAATATGAGCCCCTAAGGCTGAATGAAAATGATATCAAGCTCAAGTTTTCCACTTGCTCACTACATGATCCTCCTGTTCCTCATTTTGTAAACGGTTCCCTCCTTCAGTCTGGATGAAAGCCACTTTGGTTGCTGTGCTCTGTGTAGAAGACCATGTCCATGCTTGAGCATCAGGTTCTGCTTGTGCCTCACAAGTCAGGCCTTCCCGTTGGCTTGGATAGGTTGTTCCTTGCCTGGCAAAGGGATTGCTTGGAGCTCAGACTGGGCTACCAGTGGACTTAGTTTACTGAACTAGCAAGAGCAAGTTTTCCTCAGTTTTCTCCCTAGAAGCTGGAGTGGAATAATGTCTTTGAGCTACCTTTAATTTATATACACTGAGCCTTTGAAAAGGACTTTGGTAGATTTTGATCATGACCATTTTTAGGGTGAGTACATTTAGCTTTGGAATTACTTGATAACATGTGGAATAATATTTATATTGGCCTACTATGAGAGGAAAACATGAATATTTCAAACTGTGTTCCACATGTTTACTTTTTAAATCCTCCTAAGCCAGCTAATTTTTACACTGACTCTGTACATTCATTACCTGGTATCACACACTCAAAGAAAATGTCTGTGGACTAGAGCTAAGAGGTCATCATGCTGATTTCCCTGCACATGTAAAAATCATTCCCTGTAGAAATATTTGCTCTTAAGAGTTCTGGTTTTGTTTTTTTTTTTTTGTTTGTTTTAAGTAGCTAATCAATGGTTCTACCATGAGTTCCTTTGAGAAAAGGTTCCACTGGCTGGTAGACTTCACCATTAAGAACATGACGCTGGTAATTTAGACTATTTTTTTTCTTGGATCATTTTGTCTCTTAATATTTACTTCTTTTTTTTTTTTTTCTTTTTTTTTTACCATGATGTCTCTTTCTCCATGGAAAAAAAGAAGTCCTTCTAAGATATCATCAGAGTGTTGAGGAGGGTTAGAAATCATGCCTCGTAGATGGGGTTTGGTCATAGATGGCTTGACTTTGCTTCCTACCAGGAGGGACCCTGTGTCCTTTCAAGCTCAGTATAGGACCCTGACTCAGCTCTTGCTGCTGATCCAGAAGGTCCTATGTCAGATTTTGCCAGTCTTATTAGATGTGTCAGAGAGTGTCTGACGGTATTCAGTACTCATGTTAAGGCAGAAGGAACCTCCGTTTCAAGAACGTGAGTCTTCAGAGTAAGGTAAGTCTGTTAAGACTTAGTGTGAAGTCTTACGAAAAATCATCTTTATTGAGGATTCCATGTCAAAAGCTGAATCAGGTTTGGGGGTTTTTTTTCTGGCTAGGGATAATCTGTGGCTATACCTACCTAGACTTTACAGGATGGAAGAGATATTAGAGGTGGGAGAGCTGTTGGACCAAGATAGTTAAATGAGCACCGTAGTTGCGTGGGCCTTGGCCTCTCTGCATTGGCTTCTTGCAGTGGGTTTTGGTAACCTACATAAAATCCCTTGCTGTGTGAGCTGAATCTCATGGACAAAATTCAGCTGCTTAGACAACCATGTCTGTTTCATCTGAAATGTCCTGATGTATTCAAACCAGCTACTGTTTTACTTATAATATAGGACACGTGATATATCCACAGATATCTGGAGAGGCTCATGGAGTGGTGGAATATCTTAGGCCATCTAAAATGATGTTAAGTACCTGTGTTTTGCCTATGTATACACAGCAAAATCTCACACTGAATTTCTGAATGTTGAATATCAAGATGTGTCTCAAAACCTTTAAGAATCACAATTATTTAGCTAATTTAACCACGTAAGATCTTTCTTTTGTATTTATGTTTTAACACATTGCATTAGTGGTTGATTTAGTGCACCTAGTTTATAGCAGGATAAGTAGAGGCTAAAAAAAGAAAATAAAGAGAACTCCATTGATACCTAGTCCAAATATGCTTAAAATGATGGCCAAAACAGGGAATTACCAAGTATATGATTATAACGGTTCATGGACATCAGAGATACTGACATTGCCATCTGGCTTGGCATCAGCCCTGAGTATCCTCATTATAAGTGGCTTATTCTCCCCATGACTGTATAGAGAACACAAAGCATGGGTGCTCTGAGTATCACCTGAACTAAAAGTCTAAAATCAACAGAATGTCTGGCTATAACCTACTGAAAGCAGTTGCAAAATACTGTTCTGGAACTCTGTTTTTTGAATGCTTGTTTATGAATATTAGGTTTCTACTGCGGTCTCTGTGCAATACCAGAGCGATGAGTCCCAAGCAATGGACTGAAACAGATTCTTCAGTGCCAATAACTGAGGAGAAACATAACTGCATACTCAAAACATAAACTAAGATGTTTTCATAGACAAAAAAATTATCTTACCGCTTATTATCCAGCTTTTAGTTGATTTTAGCATAATAAAAATAATTTCATATGAATAATTTATGTCATGAGTGTTATAGAAATTTTTACTGCTAGAAGATCCTAAAAAAAGTGTTTTTGTTGGATCAATTAATTATTGGAACTTCTGTGAATATTATAATACATTCACCTTCTCCGTGCCTCCAAATCTGAGATGGAAAATGCCAGATTTATTGTGCTCTGCTTCATTGTTACAAGTTTCATGGGAATTTTTCTCTGCTTTATTTGGATGTGAAGATTTCTTTAGAAACAGCTTTTTGTTCCCTCTTACAAACGATGACAAAATTCATGTTGGTGAAATGTCAGACTTGGGAATGCAAAGCTGATATATATGATAACAGTGAGTAAATTCAGGAAGAAACTATTATTTTTTTACTGTTTCAGGAATATAATCCTTATGAAGGAGAAAAGTCCAGCAAGCATCGTTTTGCATATAAGACTGATATTGATTTGCCTATATCAAGGTGCAAAGACAATTATTGACAGAACTAGTAACATAACATACCAAGACATTCTCACAAATTCAGCATTACAGTTAGTCATGCAATAATAGCTGTGAAATTAGACCCTGGAATTTTACTGTCAATCCTAAGAATTAAGGAGCTACTTCTGGTGTAGTATATGTTTAGTGCTATACACAGACTTATAATGCTGAGTATGTCTGCATTTCTGCTGACCCTGTACCTTGCAAATCATGAGCTGCACACTCTCAAAATCATAAGATTAAAAAGAAATTAATCATAAATCTGGAGTTCTTTTGATTTACATTATACCATCAGGGGTGTTAGCTTTGAAGTCTTCGGGAGTTTCTTCAGGCTTGATAAACCCTTTTTAAAAGGAGAAAACTAAGGTTTGCACTTAATCCTGAGCTTAAAAGTGGCTTAAAAAAAGATATGAGAATTAAACACAACCTCTCTTTTGAGGGATCCCTTACGAGAACTGTGAAGGTCCCCAGTGCTAACCCATCACTCCTTCAGTGTTCTCCACTTGTGGAAGTGCACAGCTGTATTTGCCATATAACTTCATTAACTCAGATGGGAAAATACTCCAGAATATTTTGCTGTGCACTCCACCACATTCTATACTAATTCAGTGCGTGTCTTTTCATGCTTTTGCATTCCCTGCAAGCAGTACTAACAGACCTTCACCTCAGTCATTGCTTTCTGGGGAAAGTGAAAGTACATATTGCCTCTTCGTGCACCTTCCTGCTAGGAATGGGCTGTTAACCTGCAATTCAGATGGCACAGCAGCTCAGGTTTTCCCGTGTCATGGTCTTGTTTATCTTTTTAATCACCTCAGGCACAATTGGTAATCGTTGCTGACTGATGTGTGCATACAAGCAGATGCAGAAATTTACTTTGGATCAATTAATGTGGCCATAAAATGACTAGATGGGTGAATGCAGCTCTTGCCTCTCAGAGCACAAAAGTACTTATCCAAGCTGGAAAGGATCCAACCACACCCTGTAGAGCTGAGTTTGTGTATACATGCAGAACTACTTGTGTGGATGCGACTGCAGCGATTTTAATGCTGAAACCTTGAAGAAGCAGAGCCAGGGTGTGCCCGCGGTGCCTCTCATGGCAATAACAGGCACAGCTTTCAACTTGGCAGCTTCCTTCAGACTGAGCTTCAAATGCTCACCAGAGGAGCTCATTGAGGACAGCTTTCAGGATTAGGTCAGGAAAGATGTTCCCAGTCTTAACTCTCCTAAATACAACCCATTCCTCTCCTGTACCTACACCACTGTGTGCCTGAAGGTTTCAAGAAGGAGAGGTGGGGTGAAATAGGAATGCAGAAGGTATTAGTGGTATATATTGGCTCTCCGAGCCACCATCCTGCAGCGACTGCAGACAGTGAGTGGAGTGTTTTTTTGTTGTTTTTTTTTCAAATCCTATCTAATTGGTTTAAACTAATATGTTTTCAAAACTGCATTCCCCAAGACAAAGGAGCGCAACTTCCTTTCTCTAACAAAAAACCCTCATTTATTTCTTCTGCTATGGACAATTTTCACAGAAGCTCTCTGCTACTGGAATTGCCAGACTTGTCAGTGTTCTCCTTATCTTGTTTTCAAAAGCAGAGATTATCAACATTTTATGTATTTACTGGGTGTTCCTACCCAAGAGTAACTAGTGAGTGAACACCTGCTGGTTAATACAGTGAGAACCGAAATAAATATTAATGTATTTTTGCACACCATCTCAATTGGTCAAAGTATATTGTCTTGTGCAAAAAATATAAAAAAATAGTGCACATGTAACTATATATTTTCTATATATGTATTATGTATATATGTATATATGTACACATAATAAAACATTATGCATATTATAAATATATATAATAGTTTCATGCTTTCTTTTTAAGCAGGAACCAGTCAGATTTACCTGGAAATGTGTATAAACAAGATTATAAAAAGGAGGAAGTGATAAATACAAGAAAGATTGATCAGAGTGCTCTTTCTGTCACCATCTGTACCTTGAGCTTTAGCTGCTCTGAATATTGATGAATGCTTCTTACTCTACTTATAATCAAACTTTAAATTAAGCTGACAAGAATATACTTACAGTGCATTTTTTGGTAAAGCAGTTTACCTGAAAGACATGTCACCTTTGTCCTGTGTCCATCTATTTCCTGCACCTTTTTATGGATGTAATAAATAAGGTATGTGTGTAACTTACATTCTTTAAAAGGACCTAAAATTTTCTCCCCTCCATGCATATTTGCAATAAGGGGCTAACTCTATGTACTGACACTGGCCAAGTAAACTGGATTGAGATCTGCATTGGGTTAACAGGTCTGGAACTTGTATGGGATTAAATCCTCCTGGTTTTGAACTAACAGGAACAAAACCAGTTTCGTAGTGTAGAAAGCTTGAATTAAACTTTGGTTCAGTAGAAGGCATGGAGAGAATATAGTTTCTTCTTAAAATGATTTATTTAAATTGGTAGACTAGAATCATACTTAAAACCAAGTGTCTAAATGCACCTGTTTAAGTCCGCTTCTTGTTCTCTCAGGTATTTAGGCATTGAATTTTCCCCATTAGCAGCATGATTGACACTGTGGTCCTTACAATAACACATGATTATAACTCTGAAAATAGCAATTACATAAAATGGAAACCAGATGTTGCATGGAATTTGACTCTCTTGGTTTCTCAGTGAAGTAGATGAATTTGTAAAGCAGAAAACCACAATCATTATTCAGATGGATTGTACATGAATTAATGACATAATATCTAAATCATATATGGTTGAAAATAATGATTAACTTCAGCTATCAAGATAAGCTAATGGAAAGCAGATTTTTTAAAGAAAAAAAGTCAAGGACATGCTCTTTTCAATATATTTTATCTTTACGATAATCACAAAACCAGACCTACTTTAACATTTCTTTATTCCTCAGATATCAAGAATATATGTTAAAAATAAAATCTTCACAACTTTTAACCTCTGGGAGTGAAGTGAACAACTGGTTTTTGTTGTTTCTTCCTAAAGGCAAGTGCTTTACCTTTTCAGGCTGAAATAAGTTTGACCAAATCACTTCTGTTTAATGATGTTTCGAGAACATGCTTCAGTAAACGTTTGGTTTTGCAAGTGTTTTGCGCGGAGTACAAGTGCTGTGGTCGTGCTTGGTCTTTACAGTCATGCTCAAGACACGAACACCACAACACATCAATAGACTCTCTCTGACCCAGCAGCCGAGCAGCATGTTGCTTTGAAGAACTTTAATGAGTTTATAACAACAAGTATCACACACAGATATCCACCCCCAGTTAGCAGCATCCTAAGCGGTTAAATTTATGAAAGCCTTGGCACATCATTTTCACTATCGTGTACTCTCAATGACATCATTATTGTAAAATTAGGAACTTTCTTCTCTCTTTCCTGCAGATGTGGAAGTTTGAAATTGCATTCCATGGTCCTGTGCCACATTTCATCAGCATTTTTCCTTTACTTTCTCCAAAGACTGGCCACATGTGGTGTGGAGATTGCCGGTGCTGTTTGGGATCTCATATCAAATACTGCTACCTAATCCCAGGCGGACCTTGGCGAGCCCACACCTGCAGCTGATTGAATCCTCCCGGAGTACAAAGGCTGATTTACAGCATCAAGGATACAGGGCCTGGTTGCAGCTGGGCTCCGGCAGGAAAAGGAAGTTGTTCATCATCTTGTGTGCATTTCATTAACAATAGTGTACCCGATATGTGGCTTATACAATAATTTCAAATCACTGACAGAGAGCATTATGGTATTTGGCATTAGGAGGAAAAATACTTCAGGATGGGCAAATTAAAAGTGAGCGTGAGGTTTTCATGTGACCCAGTGAACGTCCACACGCTGATTTACACTGGGAAGGCTAATCTTGAATTATTTTCTTTCTTTAACTTTATCCAATTTCTTTCTTTTTGTTTGGTCAGTAGACTGATACAGCTCTATGAGCCTCAGTGTACAAGCATGGGGGAAAGCCACATCAGGTTATAACCCTTTCAGAAGAAAAGGCATGAGAAAGTAGAGAAAAAAAGAGATGACCATGGTTGCAAACATACTGTTGTCTATAAAAACAAAGAACTCCTGGTTCAGAAATGAGCCTCGAGATAAATTCTGCCATACTTTTTTTGAGACACAAAGATATTAATCCAATGGAATTTTCCGATGCCCTGAATTGCCTTAGTTAGCCATGGGAGGAAAGGGGCACCATTAGGATGATGTTCTTTAGGCCTGGGTATCCTACTCTTACAGTATCTACAGTCTCATGAATTTGGAAGAGGGTGTGGGTACTGCTTCCTGGCAGGACAAATCTGGCACTCCTGGCACTGGTCTAAAAAGTTCTAACCGACTCTTTAGTGGTTTGACTCATCTGCAACTGATGATTCTTTACAAGAAAGCTGTGCTCTTTGTGAAATTGTGTCTTTTGTGTGTCCAGCTCATATTCCTCCTTTTTAAGATGACCTGGATTCTTACTTCAACACATTTTTTTTTTCCCCCAATATTTTGTTTTCTTCTGCTTTCCCTGATCAGAAGGCTTACAAGCAAGCTCGCAGAAATGACTGTTGCATATCTGAGACTTTTAAATTCAAAAGATGCAAACTTTGGTTGAACAATCTCTAAATTGACCTTGCACACTTTTTTTCAGAATCAAGTAGTTTCCTGGCTAAATAGTACTATTCACACTCAAAAGTCATTGAACTGCAGAATTGTAGTGTCAAATATAATTTAGATTTGAATGGATAGAGCTGAAGCATCTTTAAAAGAAGTATCCAATACCTGTACAAATTGAGCATAGTTTTGATGCTACTAAGACAGATAGCACTAAGACAATTCAGAATGTTCTTATTTACTTGGTGATCATGGAATTAAAGATACCTCGAATGACAAAGTTTAAGAATGACACATCATAGATGTAATTTAGATGAAGTAAGATCTGCAACCAGTTACTTCCCAAATCCTACTCTTGTGATCATACTTGACGTGTGACAATTGTGTGAACAATATCACAATAATTAGTGTGCCTTTCTAAAAAAATATATGAAAAATGTGGGAGGCATTACCCAGAAGACTCATTTGGACAGATAGTTTTAGAGGTATAAATCATGGGGAAAACTCAACTGTGCCTGTTGTTTTGCTGCGAGGTTCCCCTTGGTTTCGGCGCTGTGAATTTCTGAAATTACTGAATAGCATTGTTCTTACAGTATATATGACACTGAGAATAGGTGTAGTGAAGTTATTTCTGTGTCTTTGAGATAGTTTTCAGACTTGATCCATTGTTCCTTTAGCACCACATGCTGAGCAGCATTTTCAGACTCATTTTCATGAGTACTCAATTATGCAAAAAATTACAACCAGTGGATTTACCTTAACCTCCTCTGCTTTTTAACCTTCTCGGAGATGGTGACTCTTCATATATCAGTTCCAAACTTGTAATTGTGAGTAATCAAAATAAGGTCTCTGCCAGAGACTCAACCCAAAGTCTTCAGTTAGCTTCCTATCTGCTTTTTCTCCCCTAATATTTACTCTTCTTCTCTAATCTAATTAAAGTAGTAATGTTTAACATGTTTTTCCTCTGTCATGAAGTATGCATGGGGTGTGTTTGTAGGGCAAGGGTACTTCACCAACGATCTGAAGTTAATAGGCAACAAGATGGTGGTTCCTCACAATATAAACTTCTGTTGTACTGATGAGACATCTCATTGCTCCACTTTGTGAGCATATGAAATAACCTCTAAATGCTCATTCTGTCAAAAAATAGCTTTTATTGTCTGCTCTCATAATCATATACCTGTCTATTTAGCTAAATGTTTAAATTACTTGGCTGTCCAGGCCATGTGGTAATGACTAATATCAGTTTCTAAATTTGCTAGAAACTCATCTTCTCTGCACCCTCTCCCCATGTCACTTTTTTATGTCCTCTTTTTGAAAACATTATGTGAAAATGGTAGGAAATAGGAAGACTGAAGAGATCTGTCCTAGATTGAATAACCTGATTTCACAAAGGGATGAGTATAGGATAAGTTATCTTACATTTCTGAACCCAGAAATATGAATCTAATTGAGGACTGGAACAAATCCATTGAAATTGTCTGTTAAAATAATTTCCCTTGAATAGTTATCCATACAGTATTGTTGCTGATACAGTTGTAAAAAACATTTAGCACTTTATAATCCAATCTCTACTCCTATGCAGGCCTGGGAACATATTCTGCTTAGAAGGGTAACAACTTTTACAAAGTGTTCCTCATGGAAATCACCTGGAAAATTTCCAGGGTGGCATTCCAGATGTTATAGTTTTAGCAGTCACAGAAATGCACTGCACTGCATTTCCAGATCCTACATACAGTAAAATGATTGTACGGGGTAGCACCTTCACCTTCACTCAAGAGCACCATTTTTGAATTGTTTAGCATTTGATATGCAAGACGGGATATTCTAAAGCTCTCAGTCATTGCTGACCTACCTCTGCTCACAGAAAAGCCAAGGGTAAGACCTGAGTTGACTTTACAGAGAGCAGAGTTAGATCAGTACTGAAAACCTTTGGCAATTCCACATACACTCACAGATCGGTCATGTATATCACAATTCTGTATGTATAGGCATGCACGTTGGGGAAAGACTTTGTAATTTCTCTTTGAATACGATTTTTTTTTTTTGGTACAGATATTTAAAGAACTGCCCTTTTGATATTTTGGCAAAATCTTTATCTTTTGTATGCCTGTGGTGCCAAATTTTTATTTGGCATGGTGCACACAATACGATGACTGTAAGTAGTGCAGAAATTACTGTGCAACCTACTCTGCTGCATTTAAAAAAAGCATTTCATAACAGGTCAATATGTTCAGCTCTGACTTTTATCAGCATTTAGGCTGTTCCATCAGTCATGCCATCAGGGTCTGGGCCATCTGTCAGCCAGGCTGTTAGGCTTTGATCTTGGCATTCAGCAATACAAATAATATTGAACCCAAAGCATGGGCAAATCATGAAACTTATCTTTGGAGACAATTCAAACTCAGAGCTTTCATGCAGCTTAAAATATTAAATTTGCTATATTTGATTGGCTGTTCATTAATAAAGCTTCTAGGAATCCAGCACAAATTCCATAGCCTACTATGCTAGCTACTGCCTAAAATGCACATATTAAAAATGCAGTATCTCTTTCAAGAAATTATTACAGAAATATAAATTATAAAATAAGGAACAATGAGAAGAATCAAAAGATCTGAACAATACTGTACAATGAATCCTAATGTTGTTTCAAGGATGTTAAAGAGTGAGTTTTCTGGCTCTTTTCTGAGAAGTCAATTTCACCATAGATTTCTAGAATGGATGCAGCAGACATGTAAGTGCTGTGCCTCTTTTATGGGAAACGAGTCTAAATAAGACACAGCACAAAAATCATAGAATCATAGAATCTTAGAATGGCCTAGGCTGGAAGAGACCTTAGAGATCATCTAGTCCAACCTCCCTGTCATGGGCAGGGACGCCTCTCAACTAGATCAGGCTACTCAAGGCTCCATCCAACTTGATCTTGAACCAATCATGCACTCTAAGTGGACTCAAGCACAAGACACAATGGTAAGCAGATTTTTCATGTTGCAAACTACTTGGTTTAGAGCTAGCTTTGTTCTTCTTCTCCCATAGTGCTTCTTCAAAAAAAATGTGATATGAGGAAGAAAATATACTGTTTTACAAAACTTCTTGAATGCCGTTTACTGGCATTTCATTTGGTAACATGTCATTCTCTCTCTTGATACTGCCTGGTTTCCTTTTAAAGCCCCCTTAAGCAAGAGACATGTTTATTTTCCGTTTTTCAACATAGATATGTTTTCTAAGGTCTATTTTTCCCAGAAAGAGGAAGACACTTGAAACTTCAGAGTATACAGGGAAGATCTTGGGAGGAGCAGGTCTATTTTATTTATTTATTTATTTATTTATTCATTCATCCATTTTCTTATTTATACGTTTTCAAACAGAATCCTCTCATGCTACTAACATTTGAGGATCTTTCCATCCACTGTTAAGGAACTACACCTTACTTCAGAGGTAGTGCGTCCTTAGAACCATTTCTATATGTAGAATGAACATTTGAACATTTCTCCAGAGGGTCATCTTGCCTCCTTTCATTTCAGTTCACAAATCATTATTTTTCCAGCCAAAGACTCCTTCATTTGGTGAGTAGCAGAGCAGAACTCTATCCACATGTTGTCACCACTGGTTTCCAAAATAGCCTATTCAAGTGGGTTGGCAAATTTCAACTAAAATGTGTGTAGAACTGAAAACAATATCTGGCTTCTTGAGTTACCAGACTTAATTGTGCCAATGTATGCTTTCATTGCCTGTTGCTGTTCCACAACTCTCTCAAACATAAACAAAACAGAGTTCCAAAATATTAGAACTTTCCAGCTTTGAGAAAGTTGTTTTCTTCCTCAAATCGGGTAAGGGATTTTCTAGCTGTCAAAGAATGGAAAAAGTGTTCAAAAATATTTTTTCTACCCAACTGCCTTTTAATGCTTATTCCATATTCCATTTTTACCCATCATGTTGATGACGCGCTAGAACACACAGCAGAGTGTAGCTGTCTACTGCTGACCACCTTTGTGCAGCGTCTGTATTGGTACAACTGTCTGCCACCACAAAACTGCTAAGACATAGCACTCACAGGACACTGGTTGGGTGCCCTTTTTCACCCATTTAAACATAATATATTTATGTATGCTAATTAAGAAGAGCTAATACATGTTATGGTGTTGTATAATACAGTAGATCTGAACTTGAAGGATTTAAGAGAACTTCAGGATTTAAAATTTAGCATTTTAACCCTATCAACGATGTTAAGCTTGAAAGTCATTCCTGTAACTACCTACTTACTGTGGGGTCCTTGACTCCACCATACCATTAGCCATAAGTTTATGAACATACTTAGCCATGTTTTGTTCATGTCTCATAAACTATGTTTCATAAAACTAGATAGAACACTGTTCAGGAATGAAGATAGCAGTGAATGGCTGTGCTTTAAAATTCATGGTTCAGTAGGAAAAAAAATTGAATGAGAACACAATACAGATGAGATCAGAACGCTCCTTGTGCTATGCAGATATGGAATTTGGAATTTATTTGATTTCTCTTTTATGACCAATATAAGGTCTCCTGTTCTCTGCAAATGATTATCTCTAACAGGGATGCTAGAGAAGAGAAAAATAAAATGCCATTAGCCATGTGAAACTTGATTTATTTTAATGATCCCAGTGAGCAGGGGTATGGTTCTCAGATTCAGCAAAACACTAATTAAAACAGCTGCTCTGCCCTGTTTCCTTCAGTTTCCTAACTACTTGTATTCTTCTTTATTACAATTGTTTGCAGAATTTTTGAGGCTTGAATTACCAGGGTGTGGATTAGAATCTGACTACCCCAACTGCAACATCTGTAAACTCTTAATTTCTGCTAGAACAGGTGTCAACTTTTCCCTAGATGACTGTCCTGCTGTTGTTCTGGTTACATGTAGCCTTGTCAACAAGCAGTTTTTCAGCTGGTTCTCTCATGTTTCTTTTCGTTCATGACCATTGATCAAGCCAACAACTGGAGAGGATCTAGGGTGGAATTGCCTTTAGTTCTGTGCTGGTTGATTTAAAGTGTAAACAGACAGGTCCGAGAGCAAGAAATGGTGTATGAATAATTGTGAGTGACACTGTCATTTATGATGCTGTATTTTTCAAGGAGCTGCAGATTGTAATGCACTGGAACGTTAATGCATTGGAACTAACTTGACTTCCTACTTAGCAAAAGCCATAGGAATTCCCTGGATGTCTGAGTATATGTTTCACTAAAAAGGCCAATCTGATGAACACATTTCCAGTGATGTAGAATCCACTACTGCTCTTATTATGGTGTTCCTTTAGTGAGTAATCCTCACTGTAATTTCATGCTTGAGCTGTACTGGTCTAGTTTCCAGCTGTTGAAAGGCATTTTATCTGCTAAAATACTATTCCCTTGCCTGATGCTATCAACTTTCTTCTTTTACAGAAAATATTTTCTTAGTGTTTGTCTCCTTGTTATGCTCATCACAGCTAAGTGTTTGTGCCTTGCAAGAGACATGTTGTCCAGTTCTTTAAAAGTTCTTGTGACAATGCTCTGAACCATCATCGATAGCTCCATCTATATATTTTAGAGCATGCTTGGTTAGTGACTAACTGTGAGACTTTCTTTAGACATGTCATGGAACAAAAAGTCCTGATGAGCGGCAGAGTATGTTAATCCAGGCTTGGTGCCACACTGATAGCTGTGTGCTTAGCTAACAGTGATCTTGTTCCAATGCCTGTTGAAATCAATGGCTGAGCTCCCATTGGTTTTTCTGGATTCTGGAACAGGCCCATGTTTTCAGGACTTTACAGATTTTGTAATAACAAAAGTACTTTGTGAGATTTTATGTCTAATGTGAACCTCTGTTTAGTCCCAAGTGACTTATTTCTGTTGTCATTTGGAGTATCAATTCCAATCAATAAATACATAAAAAATGATTAGTCAATCTGAGATGAAGCCATTACTTTCTACTTGTTTTTTTCATCACATATAAAAAAATCAATTTCCAGGCTTTTCTTTTTTTTTTTCTAATTAACTATTGATTGTTAACTACTTTTTAATGATTTTAGCAATTCCACGGCAATTTTGATTAACTTTCACAAATCTCATCCTGATTTGCTAAAACCTGCCCCAAGCTCAGAGTCTGTGTTAGTGTTGAGGGAGTCTCTTCTTGCTCTCAAGCTTAGTGAGTAGGAAGTATCCTAATAATAGAAAATACATGTGCAAATAAGCACCAAAATTGGATGGAATTACAGCTGGCTAGCCAGAAACTCACAGGTAAGAAGGGCTCACCTGTAAGGGTTAATAGGACTCTCTGGTTCTTCCACGTAGTCAAATTCTGTCACAGTTGTCCATCATGTGTAGAGAGCCTTTCTGGTGCTGGATGCAGAGCGCTGCTCATCTGCTCTCACCAGGGCCGAGGAGAAAGAGATGAGAAACCAATCTTGAAATTTCAGGGCTGGATCAGTGTTGTGCAGTGCCTGATGTGGTAACTCCTAGGGCAAGGTAGGCTAACCCATGCTTGACACCTCTCCACTGTTCCCGCACGGCTCCCAGGTAACAGTGGTCAGCAGG
>NW_009721431.1:43239-52165 GCF_000703405.1 Apaloderma vittatum
TGCTGATGTTCATTCACAGTGTCCTACAGCTGACTGTGCAGGTAAACTCTGTCTGCACGTGTCTGCACGTGTATGCCACAAAGCCTGTAGAATTCAGTGGCCAGACTCCCACTGCTTTCTTTGGGCTTTGGAATGAGTGTTTAGGGCTTTCATGCTTTGGAATGAGCCCATGCTTTCTTGGACTCCAGAGTTTCTGAATCAGTGTACTCAGTCTGTCTCTATTTCTGCATGTTTCCATTCTTCTGAAGAAAGCAGAAAATGGAATATGAGCTGGACTGTGTGCTTACTATGTGGCAGTTGATATGTGTGCCACATACTGTTGCTGGAATAAAGGAAAAATAGGTTTATGGGCAACTTTATGGCTGTAAGAATAATGTAAGTCAAAAAAGTGCCAAGAAAATCCAAGAATAAAATTCCAGGGATCTTTTTAACAGAATATGAAATCTCATTTAAAAAACACTTTGATACCTTTAACAAATAATTTTCCATTTTTCTTGTCATTGCCTGGAACAAATAATCTATTTGTTCCTATTACTCAGCCCTTTCACACCCCAAGTCAAAATCACATAACTGCTGGAAGAACTCTTGATATTTCTTAAATAAGTTTTATATTAAAATCTACCTCAGTGAAGATGTAGTAAACTTGTTTGCTCAAAACCCAGAGAGACAAAATAATGAGTGAATATATAGATTTGTAGTCCCATCTGTTAGACTTCATGAAATTAAATCAGGCTAGCTAAAATGACATCAGTGGCCTTATATTTTTACCTAAGAGTGTTTTCTGGCTTTTCTTGATTCACTAAAGATCACACAGTATATTATTCTTTGACATTAAATATCTATGGTAACACAAACCTGCTGTCCTCATAGAATATTTTCTTTTGTATCCTTTGAAAAGCAGGAAATCTATAGGAAATTTCAAAAAAGTAAAAAAACCCCACTTGATAAATAGGAGTCTCAGCTTGTTTCTCTGATGAATTGTCTCCAACAACCTGGTAAGTAGGGTCATTCAGTGCATATTTCCATGATTAACTCAACTTTCATTTTAGCTTTGCAGTTCACCTTTAAATATTTAGTTTGGTTCCTGTGGACAAATGTTGATGTTGGCTCTCTTGTCAGACTGATGAAAATGTTACACAGATGTCCTTTGGTGATTCAGTACCACTAAAAGGCCTGCAGATTGCTAAATGATGAACTCTCCTGCTGCGTCATTCTTTTGGTTGGTGGCTTTCACTTAAGATCCTTTGCTACTCATTCTGTGTGCTTGTCTAATGTCCCCACTCTTCCTTAATGCAGTAACGTCTGTCTGAGTATTCCCTTTTCTGGACAAAACTGGCTGCATTACGCTCTTCTGAGAAGACTATATTTTACCGGTTGCTGATTAGAACTCACGATGATGTCTTGTGTTTTGGTATCTCAGATGTTAAAGCAGACTTGCAGCAGTTTTACTGGTAGCTCAGACAGAGCCCATCATCTAACAGAATGCCAGAGGCTCAGCCTCACATGTTATTTCAGGAAACCTATTTTAGCCTGCAAAAGAATACTATTTCTCAGTCAGGTCTTTCACTTTTTTTTTTTTTTGCACAAGGACGTGCCCCTCCTACCCCACGTCCCTGGAAAATGTGAAATCCTCTTTCTTCTTGTTGGTTTTCCATAGTTGACTTGGTAACAAAGGCACTGTAATCTCTGGCCCTTTTCCCTGGCAGGTCATTTGGGGAATGTCCCGCTGCATTCATTTGAACTAGTCTTTCAGTGGTTTTGAGGATCCTCAAATTGCAAGACTAGGAATAAATAGGAGAGGGAGCTGTATTCACACTTATTTAGATGCCTAGAGTTAGGAGAACACTTTTCTCAGCTCATTTGCTCTATAGCCTTAACCCATCATATTCCTGCCTTATTTATAGTACAGATTGCTGTCTTTAAATGGGAGACTGGAGTTTGGGTTGTAATCGCATTCAGATACTTCATCTGTTACCTCACAGTCTCATATGCACCTGCAGAACACTTGAAAGAAGAAAACTGTTGTTTTGTACTTGGTATACAAGCAGTGAAGCTACTTTGTCGAAAGGTTAAGCCTGAATTTCTTGAGAGAGCTCATGTGGTGTTCAGTCTACACCTTACTGCACGGAGGTACTTGAACTTGGCCTGTAGAAAGCTCAACGACTGAACAAAATAAGAACCATAAATCCCAACCATTTGGTGTCAGTAAAGTCCTTATAATACAATTCAGAAACAGACAGAGCCAAACATACCTTTTTACTTCTTTTCATTCAACTCCATGTTCAATCTTGCCTGTACAGGTGAGAAATAACTTTCTTCAGTGATGCGGATTCTGTATACTATAATCATTCAATGCATGAGAACCTTTTTCAAGGAATTTATTGATTTCATGTTGTCATCTATGAACTATTTTTTAAAAAAATTTTCAGTAAAACAAAGCCTCCCATGTCTTGAGCACTGCACTTAGCCAAAAATGCAATGATTTCCCTTCACTTAGCAGTTAGATGGGGTGAATTACAGACACTACAGTGAAATTGTTGGTGGATGAATGTGGTTTCTTTTCACTATCTATAGTTTCTGCAGTACCTCTGGTAGCTTTTGCATGTCATTTTCTAATGTCTTATGGACAGCTTCTGAAACCTGGAGTATTATTTCCACTCTTTAGGAAAGCTCTCCTAACTTGAATGGGTGCAATTTCATTCCTTTAGTGCACCTAACATTTTGGCCACATCTACACTACACAACAGAGCACCGTGCTTGCAGCATGTGAGCTTACACTAAAAGAGCTAGTACGTCCACAGGGAATAATGTGGTGCGTCATAAGATACCGGCCTAGCTCTAAGATACACAGCAGCTTGGATTTATGGTGACATAACCCCTGAGCTGAGCCCTGCTGATGAGACTGTAGTTCAGGGGGTTGCTTGTTCAGAGCTGCTTGCGTTTTTTCTTCCTGCACTTGTGCTCTGTGGTTATGGAAATATCCCACTTCATGGTAAATCAAGGGATTTAGTACTGTTGTTTAGTTAATTGCATTGTGTTTTTCCCACGTGCTGATTGAAAGCTGACCTTGTGTTGATGAATTGATAAAAACAAACCATAATTAACATTGCTTCAGAGGCTAACTTTCATTGCTGGCAAAATGAGGTTTAACTTATTCACTTTTGTGGACTAGAACCTGCTTATGTCAACACCGACATTTGCCTCAGAGAATGAAAACAATAGAGTCATAGAAAGGAAAGTGCTCTTTTTCTATCAGTATATTAAACAAAGGATAATATTAAGTTTGGATAGTGGATAAAGTTAAGCTATGGTAATACTTATAATCAACTACCACTCTGTTGAAATTAGAAATCACGCGTTCCTGAGGTTTCTAGCTATTTTTTCTGCCAAGAACATGCAGTGCTTCTACCAATTGCATAGTAAAAACAAGAGACAGACTTTCTTGCACTAAAGCAGCCAGCAGTTACTGTAAGTTCACCTTTAAATCATGGACACCTTGGTTACTGCTCATTTTAAAAAAAGACACAGAAAGTGGAGAGATATTGCATGATAAAGAGTGGTGAAAGCATTACGTAGTTTGAGAAATGACAACTGAACAGTTTTTGCTGTGGTGTCAAAAATCTCATCACAGAAAATAACAGGGGAGTGAATAAGCGTCTTTCTCTTCCTGATTCTTTCTCCCTGTTTCTCATTATTGGAAGGAAATTTGCCTGCTCCCTCTGAAACTATCACCCTGTCAAAATGAAAATTTTCCATAGGTGCTGGGCTGAGGATGCCATGAGTACACCCTGGGGCCTTGTGTGCTGGGTTTGGGCCTCACCTAGGCAAGAAAAATTGAAGTTCGGATTAGACAATCAGAAACACCGGCGGGATTTCCATCCTTAAGCAATTTTCAACACTCAGCTAAGCAAAGCTGCAGCTGACCTGAACTAGTGATAGGAACTGTCCTGCGGGAGGCTGGACTGGATGGACCAGCCAGAGGTCCCTTCCAACCAACATTTCTGTGGGTCTATCAACTTATACTTGTCAAGGCCTCAGTACAGATCCATTATACTAACACACATCAGCCTGGATATTCTCTACAATAAAGTTCACAATGGAAAATATTTTCACAGTTAGCGCAGCACATCCAGTGAAAGGTAGCACAAAGGTAGATATTTTCCTCTAGTTTTAAGGAGACAAAAGACACTGTTGCAAAGATACCATTACAGTAATGCATGAGGTCGAAGAATAAAACTTGTGTTAAGGTCCAAGACTTCTCCATAACTGCATGTTTATCAAATACTGGGAAAAGATGAGCCATATGCCACATTTTATATCAGACATCACATTTTTGTTGACTGTTGGTGGGGAGAGGAGATATTGTATAGTTACTGTTTAACTGTTAGAGAAACTATGCTGGTGCCTGAACCTCATATGGGATTTAAAGACTCTTTCTGGATAAACCACTTACCTCAAGCTTTTTGTAAGTTTGACCTTTCTAGAACATGTGAAGAAAAACATCCTTCTTTTTTAATGTTAAGAAGGGACTTCAGACTCAGTTCTGATGTATAAAATTTCTGAAAGACAGAGTGCCTTTCCCTTGTTACAGCAAATAATACAGAAGGAAACGTTTGTTAAATTCTAATCCAGAAAGATCAACAACTTTCAGAGCTAAAGCACATTAGACTTTCTAACTGTGAAGTGCTAGCTTATATGTTGAGCCAAATAACATTAATTTTTAGTGCTCCACTCAGTGTTACAAGATCTTTATGCTGTGTATATTTTTTTCACTTAATGTAATTAATAATAACTTACATTTAGTCAGTTTCCTTTGCCCTAAAGATGTAAACAGCTTTATGAACTTGCTATTAAGAAATCTTGGGCTTTCCATAATTACAGTGGTCATCAGCTTTCATTGCAAGGCTTTATTTTTGCCACCTTATAACTTTCATTGAAAAAAACCCACACCTTCGCCTGATAATTACTGATTTTACTCCAAGGGCAAAGCAGAATTCTTCTGTGGAGCTTGATGAAAAGCCACCAAACTACACCTGAGTTAAAGGCCATTAAAAATCACCCATATTTCAAATTTTGGAATTTGGCTTGAACTTTACGTTTGACACCTTTCGCTTTATGAAAAGTGTCATTCAGTCTTTAATGATGAATGGTCAAACTCCAGACCTTGCATTTCATGTCCCATGTGAAAAGTGGTACGTCTTGAAACATACTGAACTTTGATTTAAAAGTAACAGAGTTCCTTAAAATTATTGCTGTAGCTCCCATCCACACCACCGTAAATCCTGAATGGCAGTCTGTTCTAACATGGAGGTATATGTAGATGCAAAATTGTTTAGCTACATCACTATTACTTATTATAACACGAAATATTTATCCAGTGCTTATCGCTCCTAACTGAATTACTGTTCCTTTTTTTTTCCTTTCCAATTGGTATCTTGTCTCAGTTTTTGACCTGTTAGAAGGTGATTTAGTGATTAGTATTCCCCAAATGATTATGACTTAATTCTTTTTTTATGTATTTTTAAGGTTTCCATGCAATCGCAGAACCTGGTGGGGCTTCCCACTTTCTCCATTATAGTAAGGCAAAATACAGATTTGATCTAGACCTGGCATGAATGATCACAGAATCACAGAATCACAGAATGTTAGGGTGTGGAAGGGGCCTCAAAAGATCATCTAGTTCAACACCCATGACAGAGCAGGATCACCAAGAGTAGGTCACACAGGAATGCATTCAGAGGGTTTTGAATGTCTCCAGAGAAGGAGACTCCACAACCTCCCTGGGCAGCCTGTGCCAGGGCTCTGTCACCCTCACAGTGAAAGTTTTTGTTAATGTTTTTATGGAACCTCCTATGTTCCAACTTGTATCAGTTGCCCCTTGTCCTGTCATCAGAATCACTTAAAGGAGCCTGGCTCCATCCTCCTGACACTCACTGTGGACATATTTACAAACATTAATGAGGTCACCCCTCAGCCTCCTCTTCTCCAAGCTAAAGAGACCCAGCTCCTTCAGCCTTTCCTCATAAGGGAGATGTTCCACTCCTTTCATCATCTCTGTGGCTCTGCGCTGGACTCTCTCAAGCAGTTCCCTGTCCTTAGTGACCTGAGGGGCCCAGAACTGGACACAATATTCCAGATGTGACCTCACCAGGGCAGAGTAGAGGGGCAGGAGAACCTCTCTCGACCTACTAGCCACCCCATTTCTAATACACCCCAGGATGCCATTGACCTTCTTGGCCATGAGGGCACATTGCTGGCTCATGGTCATCCTGCTGTCCACCCGGACCCCCAGGTCCCTTTCCCCTATGCTGCTCTCCAACAGATCAGTCCCCAACCTGTACTGGCATATGAGGTTGTTCTTTCCCAGGTGCAAAATTCTACGCTTGCCCTTGTCGAACTTCATAAAATTTCTCCCCTCCATCCCTCTAGCCTGTCTAGGTCTCTCTGAATGGCAGCACAGCCTTCCGGTGTGTCAGCCACTCCTCTCGGTTTTGTGTTGTAAGCAAATGTGTTGACAGTGCTCTCTAATCCCACACCCAGGTCATTGATGAATATATTGGACAGCACTGGTCCCAGTACTGATTCCTGAGGGACTCCACTAGACACAGGCCTCCAACTAGTCTTTGCCCCATTGACCACAACACCCTGATGTCTTTCCTTCAACCAGTAAACAACCCACCTCACTACCTGGTCATCCAGACCACACTTTCTCAGTTCAGATATGAGAATGCTGTGGGAGACGGTGTCAGATGCTTTACTGAAATCCAGATAAACCACATCCACTGCATGGCCACCATCCATCCACTTGGTTGCATCCTGATGAGAGGCTACCATCTTGGCCAGACATGACTTCCCCTTGGCAAAGCCATGCTGACTGCTCCTGATGACCGTTTTATCCTTTATATCTAGAGACAGAGTTGAGGATAAGTTGTCCCATCACGTTTCCAGAGATGGAGGTGAGACTGACAGGTCTGTAGGTGCAGCTGACCAGTCTGTAGAGCAGAGACCTCTAGATCTCTCTGAAGGAGTTAAGAACTGGTTAAATCATCAGGGAATAGGAATCTTCTCCAGTAAAATGTTTGTTCTAAGAGGTTTTTGCACTCTTCAGTCCCTTTTATACTAGCATTTCTTCCACAAACACTCACTGAGATATCTCCATGCCGATATCTACATATGCACTAGAAATTTGCACTCCCATTGTAGTGGGATGGAGACTGTAGTGAGATTGTAGATGGAGATTGTAGTGAAGAGTCCCAGCTATGTATTCATGCCTAGAGCAAGAAAGAAATTTAAGGTTAGATTATAATTTTATAAATTCAGTTGCTAGGGGCAAGGAAGTAGCTTTGCTCTAGTATCGTAAAACCATAGAAAAATCCAGGTTGGAGGGGAACTCTGGAAACCAAGTGGTATGAACTTCTGTCTTAAGTCTTAGATTAGATTATCTGGAGCAATATGAATCCAAGTCTTGAATGTTTTCAGAGAAGGAGACTCCATCAGCCCTTTGAGCAACCTAACCCTAAGTTTAATTGTTCTCATGATGACTTTTTCCTATATCTAGATAGAATTTACCTTAAACCCACTTTCTTATGTTTCTTATGTTCTGTCATTGTGTGTCCTTTGAATGTACATACATATTTTCTAAAACTGACTTTTAGTTCTTAAAAGGCTGTGATTAGATCCCTTATAAGCTTCCTCTTCTCCAGGCTGAACAAACATAATTCCTTAATTCTTTTTTCATATGTCAAATTCTCCAGTCCTCTAATCATTTTAGTAAATCTCCACTGGTCTCTCTCCAATTTTTTAATGTCTCACACTACAGGGACCAAACTGGATACAGTATTCGAAATGTGGCCTAACAAGGATTAGATAGAGTTCATAACCACACTCCTCAGTCTCCTAGTTGATCACCTCCAGTGCAGGTTGTGACGCTGTTGACTTCACTGCTGCCAAGGCCCACTGCTGGATCAAGGAGAGCTTGCTACCCACCAGGAACCCCATCGCCTTCTCAGCAGAGCTGCTTCCTGGCAGATCAGACCGCTGTCTCTACTGCTAGTTGAGGTTATTCCCTCCCAGGTGTAGGATTTCCCATTTATCTTTTTAAACCTCAAGAAGTTCTTGTCACAATTTTTCAGCCAACAAAGTTCTATGTGGTGGGTTTTACTTCTGGCACTTAAAGCTTTCTCCCCCATTATCTGCAAAGATCATGAGGGAGCCTTCAGCTCTGTGATCTACATTGCTAATATAGAACAAGACTGAACCTGCCATTGACTTCTGAGGAACTCTGCTTCTGACTGGCTGCCACTTTACTTCTGAGCCATTACCTACCACCCATTAAGGTCAGCATTTTAGCCAGTTTTCCACCTGTCTTATGGCTTATCTGCCCTAGTTTGTCAACAAGGATGTTGTAGGAGAGTGTATTGTACATACCGCTAAATTCAAGACGATGTCCGCAGCTCTCCTTTTGCTCATTGAGCATAGGTGTTTTTTTTTTTAACATGAGGAATATGATTAGTCAAGTATGAATTCCTCCTTGTAAATCCGTGCTATTTTTTTCTCAGTCATATCCTTTGCAGCATTTATGTGTCTAGAAATACCTTTGATGAGGACCTATTCCATAGTTTTCTCAGGGATTGAAATGAAGCTGACTGGTCTGTAGTTTCCTGGATCTTAGTTGTTGCTGTTCTTGTAGATGGCCATGATATTTGCCTTTCTCTAGTCATGTGTGACTTCCTCTGATCTCTCCTAAAAAACTGTAGACAGTGGCTTTGAAACAATGAAAATTAACTCTTTTAGTACCTTTGTATGCATCCCATACAGTTCTATGCTCTTGTATATGCTGAAGTTGTACAGGTCACTATCTTTAACCTCCTTGACATGGTTCATCATTTTCTTTGATTTACTTCTTGACATAGAAACTTAGGGAAAG
>NW_009721431.1:52196-57754 GCF_000703405.1 Apaloderma vittatum
CTTTACCTGTGAAGACTAAGACAAAGAAGTTTTATCTATCTAGGTTTTGTCACAGACAGATCTTAGACTCTAGAGGTTATTGGAATGCAAATAATAGCAATAGCAGTGACAACATTAAACTTCACAATGTAAATCAAATTGCTATGCCTTAGTATGTCACTGAAGAAAACAGTAATTTTTCTTAACTTTTGCTGTCTGCATATATGTGTCTACATTTGATCTAGTCGTTCCAGGTTCCTTTTACTGTTTTGGAGAGAAATAAGTAGTTTTAGATTGATTGTCCTGACATACTTCAGACATCTACAACAGAATGAAATGATTTGTGCCTTGCACTGACTTTATTTACTGGATTGGCCAGTGACTAACTCAGACTCAGATGTCTACTGTTGTGAGATAAAACCCCACATACATCCACTTTTGGCCTGTGCCAAGTGTGAAGTAAAATTCTTACTCCAGCAGCAGAGAAAACCTGACTATGATTGTGTGGTGAAGCTCAGATTATGCCTGGAAACTTGGTAGGTCACGTTAACTCTATCGTACACCTGAGCTTTCAGTGGCTTCTGATCTAATTGCCTAGCAAAGCCGGGCTGAAATCAGCTGGGCAGTGATAGAACTATTAAACAACACAGTAAACTAAATGGTTAAAGCGAACAAATTTAAAATGCAGAAGAGAATAAATACAAAGTTATTAACCTTCTAGAGCCAAATAAACCTCCTGGGCTTCTTCTAAAAGTTTTTAAAGAGAGCAGTGGGTCTTGTACTAGTAGCAACACAGAGCTTCCCAACCGGCACACCTACTGGTGAGCAGACACTGGAAAAAATCAGCACCTCTAGCCTCAGCTAGGGCAGCTGCAGAACAGATGGAGGCCAGTGCTGCTTGTCTCCTCCTCCACTTCTAATTAACCTGTACTAAAGGGAAGGTGGTCATGAGATACTAAGTGAAAAACCCTGTGTTTCTGTTAGGGTTTTTTTGCTATAGGAGTGGTGAAAAGAATGGAGAGATCTATATCTTAGAAGGTATAACGCCTGCCTTTCAACACTGAGACCACACTTAATGTTTAAAGGAGCTGCTTACATTAATTCAGTGTCTCTCACCTGAAAACCTAATGCTGTAGCCTAAATTAAAGACTAACTTGACTCTCAGTTCTCTTGTCAGCTGAGAATCTCACACTCAGGAGAAACCTCAGCTAATATAATAAATTCTAAACTCATCTGTAGATGCACAGAGGAGGAAGGGGACACAAGTTCTGTGCTGACACTGTAAGTACTGAACTGTATAATCTGTGAATCTGTACATAATCTGGCCTAAGACTTACCACTGTGGTGTTTTATACAAATACATATGTGCACATATACCTATGTATGTATGTATATGCTCTAACTGCTTGCAGTATTATATAGTAAGTTTACAGCAGAGATGTGTTTCAAGAATTCCTGTGTAACAGAGGCAGAGCTGACTAAATATTTAACTTGTGTATGTGGTGAATGATAGACATGTGCACAGCCATAAATTTTAATATCCACAAATGGAGGTGGACTCTTATCTAATTTCTCATTTGCTCTTTATAGGTTTATAACTTATTCCAAGATGGAGCTCTTTGAGAATGGGAATCATATGAGACACACCGTTATTATTCAAAACTATAAATTCTCAGCTCTGAAGGAATTATCGTCTGTTAAAATAAATGAAAAATAGAATTTTGGGAATGAGGGTGTAAGAAATGAGCAAGAAGAATTGCTTGCAAATGTTATGTTATTGGCATGCTTTAGAAAAAAAAATAAGGACTACATCAATCATGTGATTTAACCTTGTGTCATGTCAAAATTTTGGCAGTTGACTTGGTCAGATGTGTATTTAAAATAAAATTTTAAATAATATATTACTAAAATAAATGTGAAAGTTAACAAAACACATCCGGATTAATAATTACAGACGGTGTCAGTGGGAAAAAAATGCTTAGCAGGTGTTGACACAGCCAATATTCCAACATATTTTATGTTATTGCCCATATAATAACATAAGACAATGACATCACCATACCACTTCAGAAGTGTAGATATTCATCAGAGAGTCATTAAATACTGGATTTTCTCAGTGTCACACAATTGCAGAAACAGTTATGTTGGATATTTGTGCTGATGCACTGAGAAAAGTGTCAGTATTGAATGGCCCCACGATGTTCTGTTCTTTAGCTATATGAAGCATGCAGAGGGTTGAAATTTAAGCCTATGTCAGCTGGTGAAGAATCAGCAATATTTTGTTTTCCTTCTTTTTGAAAGAAAATACTTTCCAGGTTGCTTTTGAGATTCTTAATTTAACAATATTCATTTCTTGCACATTGTGTGTTTTAAAATCTGTGCTGTATTCTATCTCTTAAAATTTTTGCTGTATTCTATCTCTTAATTCACTCACTCAGATTCTCCAATGATTTTTCTTTTCCACAGGTCCAAACATGCCACCACTGACTTCAGCTTCACTTTAATTCTTCTGGATCATTATAGTCTGTACTTGAATCTCCTAACAACTTAGTCTTTTCTATGGCATTCAATTAAATTTTTTCTTCCTTCACTTGCAAGTGGAATCAGATCGTTGTCAGAGCCTGCATCTTGCTGTGTGCATTCTCTCACCTCCTAGATTCAGGATCCCATCTTTTTCTTTTCCACATCTGTTTTATTGCCACAACTTATAAAGCAGTCTAAATGTGCACAATTTTATTTAAATTACTTGACCTACCCATATGCTGAATCAAACATGTATTAAACATCTTGATGGACCAGGGCCTTGCTGGAACAGCCTCTTGAATTACTGTAATTAATACTTACTGCCATTCTTGTTCTTACTAATATTTTGGAAAACTTATGACCGTTGACCAAGAGTCTCATCCATAGACTATCATCCTGTTATGCTTAATATGATGCAAACATAGAACAGGAAGACTCGGTGCTTTCTCCTCTCAAAACTTCATGCCCAGATCTGGACTGAAGACCATACAGCATCTTCTAGGAGCATCTCAGCAGGGATGGGCAACAAAGCTGAAAGTTAAAATAATTCAGTTATCTTGTAGAGGGTAGAAACTATTTCCTAGCAGATTTAACTTAGGTAATTTGATTGCATTTAGATTTTATGGCAAGATACTACCCTATGTAACAAAATAGCTGTACAGTTCAAATGAATGTTACCACAGCCTAGACAAAAGCTGTGAGATTGTCCTTTCTGTAGGAGTGTTCCAACTGATCATGACACCATAGTTGCTAAGTTAGCCTTTTTTTTTTAATTTGGGAGGCTTGGGAATTGCATAATAGTAACATTTTCAAAAGCTAAATTTTGTAGGGTCTGTGGTCCTTGTTCTCAGAAGTGGCACTGCATCAGGTCTGGTTATGTGCTGCTTTTAGAGGGACAACAGTCCTGGGATCAAGTGTTTCACTGCTTTTAAAAGGAGTTTCCATGTCAAATCTCCTGTATTTTAAGAATCATTTTTACACAGTTGCATCAGCACTCCTACAACTTCTTATTTATTAAATACAGTTCCCAGCGCGACTCCCTAGCTTAAATACAACAGGTACTCTTATGAAACCTGGTTTGAGTTTTTAGTGCAGCTGTGCAGAACTTTTGTAATGAAACCCAAAACCCACCCAGGCTTGAGTTTCATTACAAATCTGAAACTCACATCAGGGTCTCTGAAGGGTTTGTCAGAGTTCACAGCTCTAAAGATTTGAGGCTGGATGAAACAAGTCTATGCTGAGTTATGATTTCAGGTGCAAGCCAGGGAAAATGTGGTGGTTTGACCCTAAACCTGGTGGTTTAGGTTAAAAAGGAGTAAGTCCTTGCAAAAGGAAAATAGGGGATGAGTTTCAAAAGCCCTTGTGAACTAAAATGATCAAGTTTTAAGCTCCAAACCTCTAGAGGTGAAAGTTTCACCAATAGTTATGATTGCTTATTTTGTCTTTCTCTAATTCCCTAGTATCTTCTTAGTGTTTGCTGTGTTGAAATTAAACCTGTTTATACAGGTCCTAATCAGTCAAATAAAGGGGGAGCATGAATACCTAGTAATTCCTGTGATCTAACAGAAAAGTCTCTCATCATGGAGTCAGGGGATGTATTCTGCACATACTTTGACAACTGACCCATCATCTCATCTTGAGCAACACTTTGACTATTTCTGGCTGTGTATTTCCACATCTGAGAAATACTTTTACCCTTTAAATTATGGAAACACAAGCATATACACTCTGTGTGAGGCAGAAGTGTATTGGGATTCCTGTCACAACACAGGAAGAACTGGAACATCCACAGGGCACAATGTGCTGTAATTCCCAAGCATTAACACACTTCCCCAGTGAGAATCACTGTGGGGCACTGGGGGGACCACTAACGAGGATGTACTCTTTCTCCTTGACAGACACTGTTGCATTGGATACAAGTCTGTGGTCGTACAACCACATGTCTTCTCATTCCAGTGTTGCTCAAGGCTAGCCTGAGGCCTTCCGCATTGTCCCCCAGTGGAGGTGTGAGGAGAGCAGGGCTTTGTATAACGAGACTCTAATATTATTGGTATAAAAATATGAAAACTACTATCTCAGAATAATTAGTGATTATTCCTGTTCCTGCTTCAGATATTTCCCTCTTTTTCCTTTCTTTTGCTTTATCCATTAAGTGTCCACTGAGAGTATTTATCAGAAATATCTTTCCATACTTTGCTTCCACAGACCCTAGGAGGAAACTTGCATGTTTTTTGTAGAATTTTACAGCTTCTGATTTTTGCCAAGGCAGAACTAAAGCGTCTAATTGACAGTAGGTGCAAAGGTAAGTTTCAAAATGATCCCAATAAATTATGAGCCTGTTTCACTTTAAAAAGTGGTTTAGACATTGAAAAGACTGACTCTCACTGAAAGCTTGTGGTATATCAATCACTTGCAAATCAATAAAATTAGAAATTTTTCCCTAAAATATGAATGTCTGAAGTATTTGTGGGTGGAATCATGTCTTCAGAAATTCAGTGTATTGATATAATGGCTTTTGGTTCTGGTCCATCACTAATTTTAGTTAACTGTGAAGAGGTTGGTGCCAACTCTCATATCTCCATAGCTGGAGTATCAGTGCAGACTCAGATTTGTGTCTTCCTATTAATTAACATTTTTAACAGAAAAAAAAGAGTCTTTTTATCCCATCTCCAAGAACTGTCTAAGAGATAAAGACAGCGTTAAAAAATCATAATTGTGTCAAAATTCACAGAATTTACAAGCTTGTCTTTGTATCCTGAAAATGGAGTGGGACTAATTTTTACAGCTTTCATCAGTGCAGGTGGCATTCATTCTGTGGTCAAGTGCGTATACTGAAAAATCTTAAACTTGACTTTGTAAATGTCCCCAGCCTGAAGAGAGACTGAAGGTAGAAGGAAGTTGTCCAATTCCCTGTCTACCTTATCCAATATATCATAGCTAATAATCATGTTGGCTGGGCTCCAGGGCTCTGCATAGATCTGGAGGTACTGGCAGTTCAATTCATCTTTTTGTTATTCCCTTTCTTAGTATTCACAGAATCACAGAATGTTAGGAGT
>NW_009721432.1:0-40599 GCF_000703405.1 Apaloderma vittatum
ATATTAATAAAGATATATATAAATAATAATTAATATTAATGCCAAGATAGAAGTTTAATGATTTTTTCATAGCTTTCTCCAAAGTTGAAAATGTCTATATTTCTATATAGTTCTATTTCCACAAAGTCTTTTGTGTGTTAGCAAACATTTCTTTGGTTCCTCAGTGTAAGACGATCTCGACTATGTCGGAGCTGTCCATTGAAGATGAATTTTATCTTTTGACACTTGTCCAATCTCCTTCTCTTTTTTCTCCTGAAACAAGTATATGGATCTACCTCTAAGCAATGATAACTCTTCTGTGTACTCCTGTTTATTATAGATATTCCTTGAAAGTAAGGTCTTTGCACGCCTGTTCAAAGTGCTCAGTAATGAACTTTCTTTGATCTTTTCAGAAAGCTCTAAATACTCCTTTTCTGATGCACATAGCTTTGTGGTAGTTTCTGTTGGGTTTGCGTAGATCTTGCTGGACGAGGGGGTACTTGTGTAGTGAATCTGTTCTTCCATCTGCTCTTTTTTCTGCCTGCATACCACATTCATGCCATTCTGATGCAGTTGTGGCCTTCATGCTTAGGGCAAAATCCACTGATGGTCTATCAGGGCATAACCACAGAAGCTGAGCAACCTGGCTGGGATCCGACCCAGCACTTCCATTAACTTCAGAGAAATAACTTAAGTCCTTAGTTAGAAGTACTTTGATGGGTTAATGTACGAGACGCTGCTTTATGGGATTCAGTCCAGTTAATTATTTTGTTACTACCCCGTTACTCTACACACCTCCAAAATATCTGCCTTGTTCTATTCACATATATACTTACCTTTACTGTTCAGAATAGGCTCTGAGCAGTGCAAAAATCCATTCAGATGTGCCAACAGTACCCTTTTCCCTCCAGAGGTTTAAATAATTTCGTCTTTAATGCCTAAAAGAGCCGTATTCTAAGAGCTCCTCCAAAAACCCCAAGTGAGATAACAAGGTCTACCTTTTAAAAGGTCACAGCAGATGGGATATTGTGCCAGATTTAAATTATAGAGAATTAAAATCAAGATATTTGTGAAGTTAGTAGTCTCTTTTTCAGGAGGTTTTTAAAATTTACAACCCTATTTCTACAATATAAAGGAGTTTTAAAATTAATTTTGCGAATTATTACTGAATACAGCATGTATTTTTTATCAAAAAAGAGCAATTTGGCATTTCATTTCCAGCACGTTCAGGCCCTAGGCTCAACTTTTTTTCAGCAGCAAGGGATTACTTATGTGAAAGTAAAAAATGAAGCAATGTAAGGAGCAGGAATTGATCGTTCCGGAAAATCTGATACCTGGATTGTGTACTGCAGAATATTCAAACTGTTTGGGAATGAGTTAGACTGAGTGAATGCTAGTGGTGCTAAGTACTGTTCTTATACCTAGCACATTAAGAAAAATGAGAATTATTTTCTCGTGTCACTTTAACAAATGATGCAGTGTTGAATGTCTCCTAAACAGTAATTTTAGTCTATGGTTAATGTCACTGTGGTTGAAGTGTGGTGAAAAATTTGCAATGTAGCATCTGCTGGAAGCTGCAAATTGGCAAATACTTCTCTTGTATCTGTTCCTGTAGCTATGATTCTGCCCAGATATTCCCTAAGACCCAGTAGAGGAAAACATTGTTTCATCATGGCAGTGATATGGATTTGACCCCTTCCTATCTACTCCTCCTCTGAAAAAATAGTCCAACAAATCCTGCTTCTGGTCTTATACCATTACTGAATGCTGAGTATATTGTCAAAAATAGGATTCCACTGAGTATGTTTGCCTTTCTCTTCTGTCCTGATTTTTTCAACATATCTATTCCCAAGGAAGAACCTTCAATTGCTTCTCTTTACATAAATGCAATATTTTTCCTTAATATTGGACGTGTGGTCTTTGCTATAAGGCACTTGAGAGAATCCATGATGCGGCTTAAGGGCATGATTTTTCTACAGCTCACCTAGTTCTCACGTCTGTCCTTCATTACAGACTGGAAACAGCAGCACATCCCTAGTCAGGCTCTGAAAAGTAGTGGGACTTGTCAGAGTGCTCTCACTTGTGCACAAGAGAGACTTAATTTGGCCAGGGAACAGTCTTATTCTTGAGACAATTCCTCTTTCTGCCTTGCCCATCCTCACATTCAATTTCATCCGCTTCTAGGACAAAGCAATGTAAAATAGAATTCTGTCACATCGTGGAGAGTAAGATTTGAGAAAACATTCTTCCTAGTTTATATATTTTGAATGCATGTTCTGAGAAATGAATTTTCCAATTAAATAAAGAAGATTGCCTCCCATGAATGGAGAAAGAAAAAAAAAGTGTGATTTGACAAAACATCACCACAGGGAAATTTGAGATATACTAGTGCTGTGAGTCTGAAGTGAAAAATAGGATTTGCTCACATTTTGAATACCTACTGATAAACGGTTTATAAAAAAGTAATAAATGACTAATGTATGATTTAATAAATGATTCATCAATTCCTATGGAGACCTGTAAGTGAATAGGTTGCTTGTCACCGTGATTGATGATGACTTCCAGTACTGTCTTCAGATTCAGTTGTGCTCCCCACTGGGGTAAAACAGCCCCTGGAGTACAATATGTATCTCCGTCTGCTCGTGGTTCAAAGCGGATATGAGACTTTCAGAGCACCATCTGGAGAGATTTATTTTTCAGCTCAGACTGTTGAGAAACATGCTTGTAGCTTTGAGAGTCCCCATCCCAGTTCTTGGTATTGGCTCAATCATATTGAGGACCAAATACCGAGGTAAAAGCACTTTCAAGATTCCTCCTGGCTCTCTTTTTCATACTTCTTTTACAAATATTTCTCTCTTAGAAAAATATTGTTATCTCCCTGTTGAGCGGGAAGTAAATGTGTAAACCAGTCTAAACTGAGGCAAAAGACTAGCAGGAGCTGCCATCGTGGCTCAGCGAAGAGGTGAGAACAAGCTGAGTTGCCTTTTTCCCATTCGTGTGCCCTTCTCTCATGCTGGTTGTTGGAAAGCCAGATGGCTGAGCTGCGGTACCTGAGCAGCAATAAGCAGATCTAAACAGATGAGAAGAAGCCATTGCAAGGCTAGTAGTTAAGAAATGGAGCTGTAGTATGGCATAAATATTACGGGAACCCGTCTTAAATTCTAGCAGTCTGTTCAAATTGGAGTGAACTGTCTCCAGTACTGCTTTGCCAAAAGAAATGGTTTTCTGGAATGGATAAAACCATTTTAGCAAAATCACACTAACAAAATGAATACTGGAATTTCCATTTGGCTCCCATTTTTGGACTGTGAGAGCATGTACAGGCAGAGAAAGCAGAATCCATACAGAAATGCAGCAGAGCAGGACAAAGCCTCTACAGCTGTTAGTAAACTTTGGCATAAAGAACAGCTTTATGATGGCTAGGGATCATCAGAGACAAGCTCTTTGGACATCCCTGTTTTTTTCTAGACCTGTAAATACAGTTTGCAAGGCTCCTGAAGCATATCTTACCCTTCAGAAACTCTCTACGCTAGATAAATATTTTCACTGACCTCTTCACCCAGCTTTACTTCCACTTCCTACTCTTGTTGCAGTTCCTTAACACACTTGATGTATCTGAAGCTCCAGGTGCCCCAAAGCCTCCTTGAAAACAAGTGATGTATTTTTCACATGTGAAAGGCACAATTCAGAGATAATTTCTCTGATCATGGAAAATCCAGGTAATGGGATCAAGGCAGGATTGCTATTTCTATGTCATCCTTGTAAGGTCTTGCCTGTTCTTAAAACATCCAGATAAAGAACATCAGAAGGCTCCTCAGTCTGTTTCTGCATAGATCTTAACAGTGAAAATTTCTGCATGGCCTGATCTGATTTTTTTTTTTTTTGCTAGAACTAAAAATCTACATCTTCTGTTATCTTCATAGATATGGAGGACAGATTATGCTCTAAATACCTTTTTTATTCTTGTATAATCAGGGCCATGCATGAAAACAACTTCGCAAATCAGGATATATTGTATAGTTCCTAAAATAAATAAATAACTCTTGTCTTAAACCTGTAATAGTTATGATTGTTGATCTGTTTTTCCCCCAAAATATTAATCTAGCAGTTCTGGCGAAAACAGAAGAGATCAAGTTGTCCCATAATTGATCCATGTTCTTTCATGTTTAAGGCAAGACAAAGATGTAGATGTGTGTGTTTCTACTAGAATCCATTTGCAAATTGTCTATTAATTTCGATTAGAGAATATCTTCTGGTCAAATCAAAAGCTATATATTAAATCCATGTGAATGGAAACAAGCATCTGAACAGTGATAATTTTTTTATTTTCTAAATGAAGACTCTGAACATTCTGTTCTCACTGCAAAAATTGCACAACATTTAAAATATTCAGTAAAGTTCTATTGGCTGTACCATTTCTTCATCATTAATAATTGATCACTGCTCTCAGTTGTGTTAAAATCCAAAGCATTCAGAGTTTTCTGGCTATCTGCATAGTGAAATTACCTTTTTGTTATTTTTTTCTTCTTCATTATTGTGTGTTAGTTCTTAACAGAATTAGCCGGTTTGAGGTTTCTCGTGTGATGAGAAATGCTCAGCACCACTCAGGATTGAGTAACCAATGAACTTCTAAACAAATACTCTGCTGTAGCATTACAAGTAGAGTAGAATCATTTTAGAGAGAGAAAGAGAAACAAATGCTCTTATTCCGTGTATTGACTGAAACAGAGGACTGTTCAGCCAAAACTAGGGTTTGGAAGACCAGTGTTTCCTGTGCTTATCCATATTCATACTGCGTGCATAATAATTTGTATTCATGTAGCTTTAAGCAAGCTATCTGCATAACCAATGTAAGCACTTTGTTCAAGAACTTCTGCAAAATATGTTTAACACCGAGTCCATCCACTTATCACGTAATTAGAGCTGGATACACTGCATGGCAGTAGGCAACAGACTTCTACATTTATCTTGGCTTGTGAGGGGTGAGTTCATTGCTTTGTTTCTCTCCACCAAGGTCATGAAATACATGAAGTTGTCTATTTAATCTCCGGATAAACACATTTCAGTGGTACATAAAACAACGAGTGCCTGCTTAATAATCTGGAAGCAGCTGAGAAACACTTGTGTAAGTACAGCAAAGGTTCTATGAATAGAAACGATCATTCAAGCAGTGTGAGATCGGGGAGGATCACAAAGGCGCTTCGCTACTTCTCCATATCCGATTTGTTCCTAGCATTCCTAAAGTCAACTCACATAGTAAACTAGTATGCTTTTGCCAGTCCTTGCCTTATTTCTTTTCCCATTTTCTCTATTCCTTTCCTGCTCTTTGTTACGTTTCTTTGATTTGTTACGATCAGCTCATCTGAGCAGTCCTGATGCAAACTTCTGTGTGAGTCCTTGCCTCTTATAACCCTTCGGTTATACTTGGAAGGTCAGCAGAAACGCAGTGGTAATAACAGCAATTCTCACTGCAGCTGGTAAACTCTCACCACAAAACCATTCCAGTGCTGACTATCCTCTGAAGACTTCTTCCATCTGCTTCTGCTAACAGCAAATATCCAAACACTGCAAGCAACAGAAAAGCCATAAATCCACAATTTATTGCTCTCTTCTACAAGAAGTGAAGGTTAATCTGCTTCCTCAATGTGGTCTATGAAGTGTGAACTTCACCACAGATATTAAGATCTGAATTACAAAGCAAACAGTATCAGTAAGGGTTTTGACTGCATCTAGCACAAATATGTTGGATAAGTAACTGGATAGTATAAATTAAAAGGGAAGGAAGGCTTAGACAGAAGGTCCTGAGAGAAGCACAAACTAAACAAAGATAATGTAATGTCTCCAGACCTAGTCTTGGACCACTTATTCAGAGAAGCTATATAAGCCTAATTATTAGCAGTCATTGCTAGGAATGGCTATGTGAATTTCCAATTAAACTTTTCTCTCCAGCTGGAATTTTGCAGTTGCCTCCAAATCAAATTAGGACTGCTTTCTAGAGATTTCAATTTTAATGTAACTTAAAATTGGAGTATTTGCCTGAGAAATTAATTTTTTTTTCCTCTGAATGTACTGCTGGAGCACTCCATGGAAAATCGCTTAAATTTCACTATTCTCCGGAAGTGGTTTGTAGCATATTGCACCTCGTTAACTGTCCAAGGAGGTCCACCTTCAGCATTGAGTACAGGCAGGTGACACCTGGACTTCAAAGAAACCTCACACAATTATTTTCAGATAGAAATATGAAAGAATGCATCAATCTCTTCTCAAATGAACTTTTGGGTTCTTTATTGGGATACCTCATTTGACTATGTGACATCCAGTTGTCTGAAATCGGAAGTGTGGAAACACTGTGGTTTCCATATGTGACATTCATTGCAGAGTGGATCCTAAAGCCGCCTTATCACAGACAGCCCAGACAGTCAACAGGCGGACAGGTAGTGGGGAATAAACAACCCGGTATTACCTTTGTGGTGCAACCAATGAACATTTTCCATGACTTGAGGGGACTTCTATTTGATGTACGTAAAGGGTTACAGGCCCTCACATATGGAATCTTAGCAGAAATACCAAGAACTCTAAATCTCCTTGTCTGACACAGCACAACTGATTTGAGGAGTGATAAATAGAGGAATTGCTAGATGTATAGCAAATATCACTCTAATCCCAGGAGTTAGGAAATTCACACGGTTAATATGCCTCTCATGTCTGTAGGAGTTCTGTTTTAAAAGTAGGATTAAACAAGATAACACACTATAGATCTTAACATATTCAATTTCAACCAGACAAAACCCTATTTAATAGCATTTACACAATATGTGTGAGCTGGTATCATAGTTGCGGTTTATATGAGCAAAAGGGATTTACAAAGCTGAAGTATATTCATAAAAAAATAATAGTTATATGACTGCTTAGGTCATTCCACTAGAGTGGAATGAGTTTTGTGATCAGTTTGTCAGTTTCTTCACTGACAAATGAGATTTTAAGATTTGTGTCAGCAACACTAATACCGATTTGGCGTCTACAAAATTTGCTAACCATCTGTGCATACAAATCAAAACGTCAGGATTATTTAGACAGAATATTCTTTTTCTTTCTGCTCTGAAATCTTGACATAAAAATCAATAAAACAATGAAAATTAACATGCTAAAAGCAGCTGTACATTCATTCAGGTAAAATTGTTGAGCCTATGAAAGAGACTCATTTCAAAAACAATGAAATTCTATAGGGCTGGTTATCTCTTGAATATACTAGAATTAAAATGACGGTGATACATTTAAGGAAAAAACAGATCAGAAGATTCATGCGGAACTCTTTGCAGTTATAGTCTCTGTTAAGGAAAATGATTCAGGAGTGTAATTTATTCATATGCCTGTACTTTCTACTTTGGCTTATTTCCAGGACTTGTTTGCCTTAGAGTCCCAGATGCTTATTTGCTTAAAGGGTAGCCCTTTCTCTAGCTGGCTGTCTAACAGTCACTTAATATTTATTTGTTTTTACAAATGTTTTCCCCTGTGCTCCTGGTCCATATGTCACAAGAAAAAGTATAGTCCCAACACTGCAGAGACTATTAATGTTATCCTTTCTTTCCCATTCTAGATTTTGACTCCATTATGAAAGATCCCTGAATCTCCCAGTTGGTTATGTGACCCTATGTTTTCCACCAACACTGCTGTTCTATGGGCAGCGCTTTTGAGTTTGTGTTCAAACTCCAGCTCTCTTCCACTTAGCTTGATGCAACTTTTATAGAGCTGTTTTTGTTCACAGATCGTGGAAGATTCCTTCCTGCTATTTTCTTGTCCAGTCTTGATATTTAATTTGCCCAGTGCTGAAATTTATTGTTGCCTTTTTGCATCATCCTTCAAAATCCCTTCGACCTGCTTTGTCATTCTCTTTTTTAAAAACAAAACAAAATCTCCCAAACTAACCAAACAAGCAGAAAGCTCTTATCTTTTGGGTTTTATCCCTTTCAAGCCTACTATCTAGTCAGCAGCTTGTCAGGAGCCTTCTCTGAATTTTAATTAACTTTAATTTTTCCCAACTTCTTTAGTCTGATATTTGACTCTCAGAGACTGTACATCCAGCATCCCTTAAATGTCTCTCTCCTGCTTCCATCTCTGGCTTCAGATCCACAAAGATGAATTTCAGTGGTGCATCCATTGACTCCTTTTTGCTGAGTTTAACATCCTCTCTCTTTCCATCATTATTTTCATCACTTTCCCTGCTGTCTTTTTACAGGGAAAACTTCTAGTAATCCATGAAAAGCTATGTTTCTGACCAGTATCATGTCATGATCCTTTTTTTATCCCCATGATTTTCTCCTTTAGTACTATTTCTGGAAGATCAGAAGATCTTTCTCCATTTCTCGATGCTGTCCCTCGGTGAACTTGTCTTCCTCCCCTCACTGCCTGCTTCCCCTGGGAACCACCTCCTTGTTTGCATGACTTACACAGACTGTTTGCTTATGAGGCGCAAAAGTCCGTGCACACTCTTTGCCTGCCTTCTATAAATTGAGCACCATCACTGTCTGCTTCCACACATCATCTCATTTTTTTCTTTTATGCTTTATTTCCTCCTTCGCAGCTCATTTGTTTTGACAACCTTCAGTCACTGAGGCCAGCAGTGGCCATACATTATGTAGTACTGTCAGATGTTCTTAGATCAGTGATTTTTCTTCATTTAAAAGACTGATGGTAAGGAGAGTGCTGCTGTCCTCAACAAGTTTAAAGGGTTGAAAACAATCTTTTAGTTCAAAAAAAGTTTGGAAAATAAGAAAGGTGAGAAACTTTCAAAAGATACATAAGAAAAATCAATCCTGCTAAATAAGCTTAAATCTAAACCAACAGTTGCCTTTTTTGCTGAAATAATATAAAGGAAAAAGATTTATCTAAATTAGCTATCTGTATCCCAGCTATGGCTTCTATCCAAACACAGTGATCCATGGGGATGTGAAAGCGGGATTAGAGAATAATGTAAATCTGGATTTTATACATATGCATAACTATATACATAGAAACACAGGCCCACAGCTGTTTGCCTAGCTAAACTGAGGACCAGATGTTTTATTGTCCAAAAATTGCATTTTCTAATATGAGTTAAAACAAAAATGAAATTTGGTTTGGTTTTAGTTGTCTGCTTGAAAATAACAAATCTAACATTTGAAAATGGTGAACACTGTACTTGATTAATTGATTCAGTATTGAGCTAAGCTAAGAAAAAAGAGTATGTTTGGAGACGAATGAAGGGCATGGTTTCTAAGTTAACAGCTCTGACCTTTTCAAGTTTTCCATCTTTAATAATAATTGAAGCCATGAGTAAATAAATTCAACTTTGCCTGCAGATGTTGAACTCTTTAATGTCCTTTTACTCTAACATAACCACTGCCTGATATTAATGGCAGAAACAGTTTTGTCATGCGCCATGCTGGGGCTGACTAGCAACTGTTTTTCTTCCTCCAGCCATATGATTAAAACGCAGTTCCAATCAATAAATCTCTATGGTTTCTGTCAATGGTAAGTGTTCGCCTAGGGGTCTTCTGAGTCCCAGAGGTATTTCTTTTCTTCAGTTCTTCTGTATTCACAAGAGAACCAATCTACAATAAGTCTTGTTTACCTAGACTGCCTGTTGAGATTGTTTTTGGACTGCCTGCTGGAACTGGAGTGAGCAATGCAGAGCAGGCAAACACACTCACATGCTGGCAGATACAGATATAGATGTTAGCAGTAAGGTACGTCTTTTGACATTATTGGGTTCCAGCATAGCCTCTGTGATGTCTTTGCTTTAGGAAGATTAAATATTTAAGCATGCACTCTTGACTCATTTGGCATGCTAGTGGGAAACACTGTAGGGTGGATTATAGAAAGAAGTCTCAGATTCTGACATGTGATTTCAGCTGAACTTCACCACTTTATAAAGTCAGAGTTGCCTGGTTTTCCTCTTCTTGAATGAGGATTATCTCAGTTGATCAATAAGGCAATATGCAAGCAACTAATCAATTTTAGATTTTCTTTAGTAGTGATTGCTTTAATGAAATCGATTAAAAGGGAATTCTAATGATCTTACTAATTGTGCTTTCAAAGGAAACATGACAACTATTATTGAATTCTTAATTTGTTATTTCCTGTGGCGATCAGTTTGGAAAATCAAAACAGAAGCTTTAAAAATGTGACATTCCCTGCAGTCTCACTTGTTTATTTCCTAAATTTTTATGTAATCTTTGTAAATAACGGTAAAATAGAAAAAATGAAGCACTTGTATTCAGCTCATAACTTTTTACATTTCGAATTTTTGTGTTATGGGAGATGGAAAAGAAAGGTAATATTCCAGCCTGAATTTAGCAGAAGGTAGTGCATGTTTTCATGCATACGTACAGCCAAGAAAAGCATCTAGATTTTTTTCTTTAAAAGACTACTTTCAAAGGGAAGTACTAGACACTAGCTGCCTATGAGTGCAAACATTAGCTACAAGTCAGCAGAAATAAAAGTGTTTAGCAAACAGCTACAGTTTGCACATCTGAATTATTTATTCAGAAATAATAAGCATGTTTTTACAGCACTTACATAGACAGTTATCTGTGTTACATAGGAAAGCTATTGTAATGTCTTTCCTGGACTAAATTGCTCTAATTCAGGAAGCACCTTACTTTTAAATGCTCAGGCTCCAGACTATAGGTTGAAGCTCACTTATTCCATACATTTATTTTTTGTAAACTCATAAAGTATAGGCAGCATTACAAATGTTAACGCTACTATTATAGGATCATAATTTAAAAAAAACACTGTTCTCAAAAGGCTCCAGCAGTGTGTCATTTCCCTGCTTTATTAAAATGAATGAACAGATGTACAATTTATTTCTGCTGAACTATCATCTAAATTCATAAGCTATTTCTCATGTGTCTGAAATCCGTGTTGGGTTCCCATTTTCTTTGCCTTAGAAAAAAAATTACACTCTCACATTTATCACTCTGGGGATATAAACGAGAAGTATACTCTCCACTTCATTCAATTTAGACTAATATCCTCAATACAATTTAAATCCCATCTTTTCAAGGCTATTCAGCAAAACCTAGGCACTGGAACACCCAGGATCCGATTGGAAAACTCCCTTGCCATCTATGTTGAAGATTGGCAGGTGGAGTCTGAGGACACTGTGTGTCCTCCCTGACAGAATGAGGTGGCACCGAGCTGCATTTAATCTTTTTGGTTGGCATTTACGACACAAGTGGAGGCTATGCAATTTCCTAGCAACAAGTTGGGAAAAAACAAGGAAGGGACAAATAACGACGGGTAAGTGGGAGAGGTGGGAAGATTGGGAGTAATTGTAGCAAAATTTGCAGCTAAGGAACATACCAGCTTGCCCCAACCACTCATAAAGAAATGTTCTCTTTGTCTTGCGACAGCCTAGGAGCATGGCAGGTGCTCCCTGGAAGTGACAAACAAACAAAAGAAGACACTGCAGGGATTAGATTGAATAAAAATTATGGAGACTTAAAAGCGCATGAAACAGACATGTTGCCATGGAAAAAAATGAGTATGAAAATCCCAGAAAGTGTGCTCTTAGCCTGTTGCCATTTTTATTTGTTGGCAGGGATTGTGGGCAATGTAAGGGTGTTATTTTGCACTAATTCCATATGAGGAACAAGTGGGTAATATCCCCTAGGATTCCTCTGTAGGTTTCTTCAGCAAACCCTGTTCCTATGAGTTTACATTGTAAGCAAGCCTTAAAAAATTTCAATGTTGCAAACAGAATTCTCAGGCTCAGATTGTGGGTTTTTTAAGGTTTTTTTTTCATCTGATAAAAATCACTTTGGCAAAGGGAGCAGTGGAACAGAATGTGCATCAATCTGCTTTCTGCATTTCATAGCTGCTCTGGAATTCAAATGCAGGCCCTTAAATACCTCTTTGCCAGACAATTCAGGAAAATGATGAAGTAATGGTTGAGATTTGTTAAAAAGCCTAATTTTCTTCAGAAACTTCCTCTGCAGTGGCAGGACCAGTTTGTGCCTGAGAGAGTTGTTAATTCACTAGTAAGAACAGAGGAGTTGTTAACTGGAGCAGATATTTTTTTGTAGTGGCCACATTGCAGAAAGTCTCAATTAAATTTGGGTGTCTAGCACTTCCATTGTTGTTCCCTTTTAATCCTTCCCAAGCTGAGACCATAATTATTTTCCTCTCCCCTTTCCTTAAGTTTTGTTGCCAAATAAGAATATGACTAGCTAGGAAAGCAAATACCAGAGGCATAATTTTCATCTTTTATGTGCAGTAGGGAGGGCAAATGTGATTTTACAGTTACACCCTATATCTCCACCTGTGAGTACCAAATTCAGTGTAATGAAGTCTTCCGTGATTAAGATTTTGCGATGGGAATCTGTTAGGGAACTCCTTCTAACGACTTGTTTTTGGGCACAGAAAAAAAATTCTGAGGGGGAATCCAGTGAGTTTCATGGAAGTTAATGATCCTCTTGAGCCTTAAAAATGTTAGAAAACATTGCAAAAGCATTTAGTTCATCTTTCTGTTCTCCAGAGATTCTTGGATTTGGGCTTGAAATCTGCAGGGGAAAGGTTCTTAAGCTAGCCTCAAGTCCCTCCCTCCTATTTGGATGATTTCCAGTATTTGCTTATTTTTCCTTCAAGAGCTTTGAACACGCAGTTTCTGTGATCTCCCAGCAATCTGCAACAGTACTTCAGCTACCCTGCTAGTAGCAAGTTTTTACCCCATGAGAATCTTTGTTGTCTCCGTTGAAGGTCGTCTCTTCTTGGTCTTGTCCACTGTGAGGTGAAGCACAGAAAAATCCTTTTATAGTCCAGGATCAGGAGCTTTAGACATCTGCCTCTCCAATTGCTCTTCGCCTGCCATGCTGTGGGCATGAAAAATTCCTGCTTCTGTCTTGCATACAGTGCTACTTCTTACAGAGCTCAATACAGTTTTGCTGGTTTTTCCAACATTAAATTGTCTTAATTGTCCAAGATTCTTTTCCAGTAGCAGAGTGACAAAATTAACATCTGCTCTATGTTCTTTCTTCTTTTTTCATCCTCACCGCAGGAGAAGAGTGTATGTATTTTGAGCATTTTGATGTGATAGGATTTTGCTGCTGTTTGTTTTCCTCTATACATGTAGTTTTGTGTTTGATATGGAGAATTTGATTATATCATTTTCGTGTTTTCTTTTTATTTGTTTGGTAGAACAGGCTGTGAATATTTCATACACAAATGAGATTCTATAAGCACTGGATAGGGAGCTTTATGTCCTATTTAGGCACACTACGATCTTCTCCACGCCCTTCTGCTAATACACCTAACTCGTCACCTGAAATTATCCTGCAGTTCATATTTTGGGTTTCTCTTAAGGTAAGGAAATCTGACAGCTGTGTCAGACTCTGTGTGATGGGCAAATGTACACAGGGGTTTAGGAGGAGATTCATCAACTCTAGAGTTAGTTCAGAGCAAGTTTCATTAAGAGAATGCTTTATAACCATATAGCATTTTTCATTCCGAAGAACCCCAAAGGAACATACAGAAAATGGATCCTCTCCATGGGCAAGCAGAAGATTAAATTGTAACTTTCTGCTGCTTTCAGGGAAAATGGAGGTGTAAGACTTTGCTTCTTTTATTAAAGAATCCTACTCAGGAAACTTACTTTAATTTGTAAAGAAGCACTGCAAATAACGGCTAACCTTGGTGTTATATTATTATGTTGAAAATCTTATTGATGGGAAAGGAAAAGCACACCTTATACATAAAGCCAAGGTATAGGTAAAATTGAAAACCAATCCAAGTCCATTTTAATCCAAGAATAACTATTAATCCAGACTGAATTACTGCAGGAAACAAAAGAAAATATTCTATTTGCGAAAGTTTTCATTAACGTTTATATGAACATTCTGAGGTGTAATCAAAGTTCTCTATCCTTAGTCTTCTCAAACTGTGATAACCAACGCATCTCTGGGTCAGAAGGCAGAGTCAGTGGCTGTGGCAGTAGCCTCAGGACTCACAATAAAGTGTGTCTGTGTATCAGCAGACTCAGGATTGTTATATAGGATGCAAACCAAACTGAGCTGCTGGGCATTTGTATTCATGTGAGACGTGCCTTGAAGCTTTCAGGGAGTATTTCATCCCAGACATAGTAAGCACTTGCTTCTTCAGGTGACTGAAGCACGGTGCCTTTATCTTCAATGAGCTTCCCCAACTTCCATCTGAGCACGCACAAGGGCGCTGTGCTGTCTGACTGTAGGACTGTGGCATATCTTTCCTTAAATGACAAACCAAGTAGTACTCAGCTAAACAATATTAAAAATCTACCAAAAGTAAAGGAAGAGCTAAAACCTGGCAATTTGGGCCCCTCACTACAAGAGGGACACTGAGGTGCTGGACAGAGTACAGAGGCGGGCTACCAGGCTGGTGAAGGGTTTGGAGCATGTGTTGTACACGGAACCGCTGAGGGATCTGGAGCTGTTTAACCTGGAGAAGAGATGGCTGAAGGGAGACCTTATCGCTCTCTACAACTACCTGACAGGAGGTTGTAGCGAGGCGAGGGTTGGTCTGTTCTCCCTAGTGATGAGTGATAGGATGAGGGGAAATGGCCTTAAGTTGTGCCAGGGGAGGTTCAGGTTGGATATTGGGAAGAGTTTCTTTTCTGAGAGGGTTGTCAGGCACTGGAAGAGCCTGCCCAGGGAGCAGGTTGAGTCGCCATCCCTGGAGGTGTTCAAGAGACGGGTGGATGTTGTGCTGAGGGACATGGTTTAGTGGTGTTGATAGGGCTGGGACAAAGGTTGGACTTGATAATCCTGAAGGTTTCTTCCAACCAAAACTGTTCTGTGATTCTATGAAAATAACAAATTGGACAAATGGAGAAAACCAAGAGGTCTTCTCTGAGCCACCAAGGGAGTGTGAAATCAAGAAAACCATAACTGAGCCATGAAAATGTCTGTGTGTGTCTGTGAGGAAAGGTTATTATACAGGTTAATATAGGCAGCCCTTCCTTTTCTGCTTTTCTTTTCACCCTCCAAGCTCAATGCTCCCGACTTTGAGTGAAAATATCACAAGTAATTGAAGTTGCAAACCCCAGCAGAATATTAAATTAGAAATTAAGTAAAAATGCTCATCAGTAGGAGCACAGAAGTCCTGGGCAAATTTTCTAATGCAGTGTTACAGCAATTGGAATATTTTTTTTCCCCGACTGCTTCACTAAGTGAATTGAGTGAATTAAATGTGTTCTGTGGTGCTGGCTAACCCCTGACCCCAAGTTACTCAGAATAATCAGGGGGGTAATCAGCCTGCCGTGATCTGAGACCCAAAGGAACCAGAATATTGTAAGGTTCAGGGAGCCTATGCTGACATTAATCAGATGTCATCAGGATTTGATTATAAATCCTAAAGACCACCACATTGAAACAACATGGTTTAATTCACTAAAAATGAGGTATCTACATGTTAATCACCAGGCTGAATATCTGAAAGTGATTGCTTTTCCAGTAACTGAAGTCAGGTGTCAACGCTTTGGAATGTCCCATAGTCTAAATAGAATGATCAGCATCAACACAGAAGTAACATTTGCCAGATTAAAAAAGATTTTATTGTAACCTTAAACAGATTTTTTCCCCTCCTGTTGGAATTTACAGCTCTATTGAAATTGTTCCTTATGTTTCTACTCTAGTTATGAGCTTTCTCAGAATCAAGAAATACTATATGTTTCAAGCTACCTGCCAGCGCAGCATTTTTCTCACTTCCAAGGGAAGGAAGGGTTACTGCTTACAGTATACCCTATTGCTATTTGGAAGAAATAAAGTGATGTTTATTGCTCTTTAAAATGTTTTTCCATAGAACTGGCAAGTTCAGGTGGAAAAAAATCTGTATCTAGAAATGTGTGTTAGGATCCAATTAACTGCTAGTGTACTCGCTTGCTCTCCTTGGGAGGAGTTCAGTGTGGCAATTTTGATGCAGATGTATTAGCATATTACATAGAGATTTGCTATAGAAATGGGGGAAGCAGTCTTAAGAGAGGGGAATAGCACAGTTTCTAATAAACTAATTTTCTCCATACATGTCCTGACTTAATAAGCATGCATCCATATAGAAAATATTTTTTTATATAACTCAATGATAACTCCAAATGCTTATTTATCTTATCGGTATCACCCATGTTTCCTGGGAAGTGTATTTGCATTAGAAATTAGGCCTGTGGGGCATTAGAGAACTTAAGCTGGTCCAAAATTTCCAAGCATACCGCAGCATTAACTGTGACCAAGATGAAGGAATTGTATGAATTCTGGACATCCCAGGAAGAAGCATCCCAGAGGAGCACTGCTGTCAAACTTGTAGTCATTCACTTTCTGCAAATAACTTAGAATTCAGTATCAGGATATATAAAAATCCTTGGTTCATTCTTTATCCTCATTATTAATGAAGAGGACCAGATAGATACTTAACTATTCACAGCAAAACATATCCAGCTGAGGCGGCAGCAGTGTTTGTGCACGCAGCCTTCTTAATACACAGGTGTCGCGGGTTAGGGCTGGGCCAGCTACTAGACGCTGAGAGATGCTCTCTAACTCCCTCTTCCTCCCCAAATTGGAAAGAAAAGGGAAGGAGGCAGAAAAATTTATGGATTGGAAAAAAGAAAATTAAATCAGCTTTAATGAATAAGGAAGTAATAAAAAGTGAACTATATATATACACAAAACTGATATCAAACTCAACTCCCCCTCACCCCGATAGCAATCACCAGTGATGCTGCAGAGCAGGCAGCACTGGGGAAGCCCCAGGCTCAAGGGCAGAGGGGAGCTGGATATAGGAGCCAGATTCAGGAACTCAGGATCGGGATCAATGGCAGAAGATCAGATGGAGCCCTCCCTGGAAGCTGCCCATTGCGGGAGAGAAAAAAGAGAACTAAACCCTCATGATCCCTCAGTTTTATGTGGAATATGACGTATATGGAATGGAATACTCTTGCTGGTCTCTTGTCCTGTCTGTAACTCCCTGGAGATGCAAACTTTTACTTCCTTGTGACCCCTCTTACTTCTCAGCACCCGAAGCGTAGCACACCAAAGCCAGCAGTGGCCTCGGTCACTATGGGAATCAGCATCAGCAAGAGCCTTTCTGCATCCCAGTCCCAGGCAGTAACTGTGAACATCAGGTGTTATCATTGCTAGTAGCAGGCACTGTCTGCAAAAACATGCTACTAATTTCAGAAAGTGCAGCCTTTAAGAAGAGACTGAACTGAGAGGCAAAAATCACTGAACAGAACTGGTTCTGTTTAGCTCAGACCAGAACAACAAGAAAACATAAATTACAGGTGCGAAAATGAAAGGTCCCTGAATGTTCCTTTTGTGACATTCTAGACAGGAAATAAGCACACAATAGGCACTTACAAAAAGAATGTTTCATTTTCCTTTATTACAAATATTTTTCTTTCAAGAAATGATGAAATAGCATTGGCAAGAAGAGCTGGAGATGGAGACCTTAAAGCAGATGAGATGGTATCCTTAAAGCAGAAAGCAATAAATCCATTTAACATATCTTTGCCTTTTTCCTGACCTTTTCCACATCTGCAATGCCAAACCATGCATTTGTTGCTCCATGCTTCAATCACTGTTCAGCACTGTATTTCTCAATATACGCTTAAATCTCACGTGTTTTCAAAGAAAGCAATCACAACTCAAACTGACTTTTGAAACCTCCCATCATGGTGCTGTATGGGGCAGGGCTCAGATCACTTCATAGTCATTAGTCAAATAGGTTACATTTATTTCTATTATTCTTTCTTCTTAACCTTGGGAAAAGAATTTTCAGTGCTAGTAGGGTTGGAGACCCTAGGAACTTGGTTGTTCACTATCAGGGTAATGAGAGCTCTGTGCTTACCTGGATGTTCAAGATATGATAAAGACTTTTCTGCTACGAGAGGAAAATAGAAAAGGAAAGAGACCATTAATCAGGGAAGTTCACCTATGTCTATGATCTGTAAATGGTTCTTCTTGTGTCATAGCTTTTTGATATAGCAGTAATATTTATGCTCAATGAATTTTGTGCAAACAGGCTGTAGGCTAGATAATTTGAGGAAAAAATCATGTATATACAGTAGAAGAAACTGCATGCAATAGACTTCATTCATCTCTTTATTGGCAGACTTGGAATACTTAATGTATTCAGATGGTTTGAAATCCGGAGGGTTCAGCCCAGTGGTTTGAAATATGGAGAGTTCAGCCCAAATTCTCTTCTTTCCACCTGGTTTTCCACAGAAAACAAAATGCTGGCTGGAGATTTCAATTTTAAAGTGTGGACAAATTCTGTATCACTACAGATAATACTGCCTCTAAACTTCCATCTGTACCTCCTGCCTCCACTGGAACAGTGTGAAACCTTGCAGAGTTCTTATCTGCTTCCAAAAAAAGAGCTTTCAAACTGGGCTAACTTCAGACAGCTCTCAGCTGGAGGGGCTTGTAAATCTAGGGCATCTCATCCCCATCAGCTGGCACAACCTAAAATGCCAGAAGTTTGGGGAATTGATGAAATTCATTGCTAAAATATTCTAGTGATACAGGTTGCTTTGAATGCTTCGAAAGATGCTGCTAGGCACTGCTCACCAAAGACCATGTGAGGAAGCTTAACCACTGTCAAAACATCTGTTGTCGGCAGCACGGATCATGATCAGCTGTAAACTGGCACCGTGAATAACTACATTCTTTGAAAGCAATGTCCTCTCAGGGCTAAAAAAGCAGGATTTCTCATTTGGATGCATATGCTTCTTTTTATCAAAAAGCCTAAAGAATCTGCCATGGAAGAAGTCTCATTTAGGTTGTAATGTCCATCTCTCTGCAAAGAGATATTGGCTTCCTAACCTGGTAAGAACATGGTTCAGTCTGGCGATATTAAGATACCAAAATAGAGTGTTTTCACATGGTTCTGAAAAGTGTGTAAAGGATTTGAAAAGCCCCACATTAATCTGTGATTTTCTTAGACAGTCCAATCTTATTTGGAATTACTATGAAATTGTGACTCATTTCCATCTACCACTTAATCAAATTGTATTTAAAAGACATTTTAAACCTTGTCTTGAACTAAGTTCCAAAATATTGTGACAGTCACTATGAAGTTGGTGTCTATATATAAGAGCTTCATGGATTAATTTATTATTTTCTTATTTATACACAGCTGAGAAGTAATAATCATCATAATATTAAACAGAGAAAAAATAGCTGTTGGAGCTGATTGCCAAATAATTTAATATTGTTCTTTTGACTTAGGTACTTTAAATCTAGAATTGGTACTTTTTCAGAAAACTGACACTGATGCTGAGTCACTGGAGATGACTCTTCAAAATGTGCATGACCAAATACTTAAACTAGCCAACAGCATTACAGGATTCGCTTAAATGACACTATGTGCATTCAAAAAACTGAATGCATTTTCTATTTGGTGTTCATGTAGAGCAGAGGAAACGCACAGGAAAATCAATTCTGAAACAGTTTACATAATTTTAGGTAATGATTTCCTAACTACTAAGATCATCTTAAAGGGCTTTTATTTTATTTTTTTTTCCTGTCAAGACATACTTGTCAGAATGGATTTCTTGGCTTTTTTTTCATCGTTGAACCTATGCACAGTCATAGCTAATGTCACTTCAAGGGGCTTGTTTGGTAAAGTATTCAGGAATATCTTATTCATTGCTAGGTGCTCAATTAATAGAAGAAGTGAGTGAACAGATTTGTGTTAATAGAAATGTGCTAAATTAGACATTCTAGCAATTTAACTGGTCTCTGCATATGCATGTTGCAGTTAATGCTATCAAAACAAGCTTTCTGTTGTGATAAAATTTCCTTTTTATCTACCACTTTGATGTTCAGAAATGTACATCATCTGTCATTTGATTCATCTCTTCTGCTGTTTAAAGAGTACAGGTAGCAACTTTGACAATTAAAGAGAACATTTTTTCTGAACCCATTCCATGTCCAGACAAACCCCACAAGTGTCACAGTCTGGGAACCAGTAGAATGAATTTGTTGCTTATGGTTCTGACCAGTGGAGCAAATGTGTCCCACCTGTAACCAGGACTGGCGTGTGAAGCAGTCTTGGTGGCATCGGAGAGATTGCACAAATTCCTTCTAATGTGAGTAGGTGGCTTCTAGACTTTTCTCTGTTAGTAAGGCAATATCAGTAAGCTCAACCATATATGTTCAGATGTTAATCTTCAGGATCAGAAAAGTTGGTTTGGGTATGAAAAACCCTCTGCTAAAAAGGGAAGCATTTAACAAGGCCTCCTTCCCTTCCCTCATGAGCGTCATTAGCATAAGTGAGAACTGTGTGGATTGATGGGGAAAATGTCTGTAAAACCCTTCTGCTCTTGAAAGGCAGTGGATGAAAAAGAAACAAAAATTCAGCTAAGTATTCTACTTCAAGTTCATTCTTTTTAAAGAAGACATCCAGCATCTTAGAAAAAAGTTAACACTGCTCTTGATGGGAAGTGTGCTGAGGAAGAAATAATATGTAGCTGGGTTGACTGAATACAGCGCAAGTGGTCTCATAAATGTGAAAAGCAGGTATCACCTTGGTCCCTAGGCAACACTGAGGCTGTAGCAGGTGAATAGGTGTAGTCTGCTCTTTCAGGTTTGGTCAAATCATTTTCTGTGATGCTGTTGTTTTAAACATAAGGTTTATTCTACCTGGGAGGGAAGATTTTTTGATAGATAAGAAAAGAACATCATTATTTCTTTCGGGTTTGTCTCCAAACTACCTTCAGTGCAGTACATATCATAGTGACTTCTGCTGTCCTCCGTCTGCCTGGAGAAAGAGTATTTGTTTTTCTATGATACAACTGTCATTCTAGAAGTGTCTATTGTGGCTGTGGGTAATCGATTTATTCTAGAAATAATTGAACGCACCTTGCATAGGTGGAAAAGTGGTTTTCTATTCTGGAAAAAAAAGAGTATATCTGTCTTCTAAATCTTCAGACAACTGTACTACATTTGATGTATGCCCTGGAGGTAACGGGCTTTGAATTGGGCATTCAGCATATGATTTATTTGTGCCATAATTATCTTTTTGCCTTCACTGAGTGAGGCCATGAGATGGACTGATAAAAAGTCAGTCTAGTGCAAACAAAAGTCTGCAAAATGACTCCAAAAAAGTGACTGTTTTCAAGTATCTTCTTCACCATCACTTCTTTACAGTCCCTGAATGGTTTTTAGTCTTCTGCAAGAGCATAAATAAGAGGATAGGAGTGCAACATCAGCTCTGAATGGAGCTTCAGTGCTGCTGTGGGAAAGAAGCTAAAAGAAAAGTTCTTTAAATTCATTTACGAATCTTTTGAGGACCTTGCTCTATAGATCTAAAGTTTTCTAAGATCTGTGGTGTCTGCAAGAGGGACGGAAGGGCTCTTCACCTTTCTACTCCAGCAACTTTCTAGGAATCTCCTATGGCACCAGCAGGTTATCCCTTCCTCCCTCCCTTTCATTTCTGCGTTCTGCCCCTGCCCTATGTAACCATGAATCCTAATATCTCAAGAGTTCTTGAAATTGTCCCACTTGATCTCAGAGACAGCTTGGCTTCATCACAATGGAAAACTGCTCACAGAGGAAATTGTACCCAGGGAATGTGGGAATAGCCTGGTTAGTGCTTTCTTGTTTCTTTCTTGCAATACTAATACTCCCTAGCAGTACTTCTCCAAAGCAGACTGATGAGCAGCAAATGAGGATAGAGTCATATTGAAACTTACTTCTTTTTATTATTTATGACTAATATTATTGATATTAAGTATCTTTGCACTTTTCAGTAAAAAGGCACAATTTATAGAGCCTGCAGAAATTGTAGCCATGTTGCAGAGAGAATTTGATCTTTGGTCTTCCGTTTAGCTAATTAATCTTTTGCATTTGTTGCTGTTGTTGCAGTCTACTGCATGTAGTGAACAAAAATATTCATTCAGTCTTTCAGTATTGAGCAGCACTTTTATTTTGTAAAGTAATTGCTGTGTGCCTTGAAAGTTCACAAGGCATTTATAATACATAGCTTGTGAAAATCACTCAAAAGTAAAAAGTGAAAATGCATCCAAAATTATTACGGTCAATTTCTTATACTCAGAATGCTTTTTCTAAGCTACAATTGAATTTGTTCTGTAATTTCACTTGGGAGGTGGAAGAATATTAGAAAAATATAGAATAGGCTGAAAGAAACATTTTAAGTTAAAAAATAATATAGTGCCTATGAGCCAGCATTATGGCAGTAAGACAATGGCAATTACTAAAGCCTGTTTCAGTGACTCATAGCTTTAATTTGTGGTTTGCATCTAGTTTACACTGTCAAATCCTTGTCATACTACAATGATGCTTTATATTTGCATAGTCTCTTTCATCTAAATGATTTCTGAAGTGCTTCATATGTTGCTTCATGTACAGCTTACATCACTTAACTCAATACTTTTAATACAGCTATCTCTGCAGTGAAATACAGCAGCTATTTGTGTCCATATAGTACAGGCTATGCATGGTTTAAGAAAAATCAAATTCCGTAGAAGATATTAGGGAGAATGTAACACGAAGTTACCTTTTGCCCTTACCACAAAATTAAATTGGCAATTAAGTTACTCACGTGGTGAATTCGGAAACTGCGGTTGGTCAGGTCCTCTGTTTCAGCCTGCCAAGCTCCCCAGTAGCAGCCCGCTTTGGCCACTGTGCTGAGATAAAAGGTGACTGAAGAACGAGCAGTATCACTTTGCCCAATGCACAGATGTTATGTTAAATAGTACTAGTACTTCACCTGCCTAGTTTGTGAAGACTGATGAGCTCCAAGTGCCATCTTACTTGGTTCATTGTTAGCTGGACTTTGTGTCCCAGTGAATTCCACAAGAAATGTCCATTACTGACATTTATGAGATTCTTAATCATTATTGCTTGAGGATGTAAACCTTTGCAATCACTCTGACAGTTCTTTTGTACTTGGAGATACTCCAGATACAGAGCTCTGGAAAGCCCATTGTTTTCTCAACAAATAAATATTGGCCACTCAGGTGCACACATACTGAATGATGGGTGCAAAGTAAAAGAGACAAAGAGCAAGCAGATTGCAAGAAATTGTACAAGCTTGTCTTCATATTTTCAAGAAAGTAGGTAGACAAAATGTAGTTGCAAAAGCAGTGGACTTCATTGGAGGGGGAGAAGTACAATAAAATTTCTCTGAGGAATTTCTAACAGAGACATGTGAATTAATATATTGTATTATTTTTCATCTTTTGTGATATATAGATGAAGAAACAAACACATGATAGTAGCACAGAATACCTTCAACTGGAATATGCCCTGATAAATGCAAACTGACATGCAGTTTTAATTTGTTTGTTCTCGACTGGGAATCACAGCATGCAGAATCTTAATGAGCCGTGGGGTAGTGATAACCAACCCCAGACACGTTTATCTGGCATTGTGTTTACTGCTTATTGCAGCTCTTTAGTTTGGGTATATCAGTACCTCACTGCAAGACAGTTTTTTGGTGGCCTCAGAAAGGTACCGAGGTTACTACTGCCCTTTCATGCTGTTGCTGGACGGTAAACGTTCGGGTGATTCTGATGCAGTTAAGTTCATTTGTTCTTCTGTGCTCTGAGAAGCCAGTAAAAAAAATCTCACTTGCTAGAGAAGTTTTAATAAGGCTGTCAGATACGAATCCAATTTTCATACCGTTTAGGTACCATTTCCAGTTTTGTTGAGAGGCTGAGGTGGGGTTAGTGCCTGGACTCTCAGGCTGGTTTTCCTTGAGCCCATACAGAGCCATTTTGCTGTTCAGTGAGATCTGTCACTGCTGTGCCGCACCAGTTCGCCCCAGAGCTTAGTGTGGATTTGGTTCGGTGTTGCACCCTGGCTCCACCAGGAAACAGCTTCTAAAATTGAGCTGTGGTTCATTTGTTTCCCTACTGGACTTCTCTCTTTAGCTAGCCTTTGATGCAGGCCTAATTATTCTCAGTAGGTATGTGCCGTCTTGGATTTCCTATAGTTAGTAAGATAAAGTTCCCAGCACCCTGGAACCAAAATTTTTCATTTTGTCTTCTCAAGTTTTGTACGTGATTTGGAGCAGATTTGTAAGACCCTGGGAAGGGAGGAGTAGAGTTTGGCTGCTGAACTGAGATTCTCTCCTCTGTTCAGGGCTATCCCGGGCTGTGTTCTAACACAGCTGTTTAGTTACTAGTCTCCTTGCCATCCTTTTAATAACTCCTTTTTTTGTAAGAAAGATCTGCTGCTTGCTTTCACTCTCGGAGACCTCCATGCCTAGTGGAACTGTCTTTGTGATCTCTCACAAGAATGTCTGGTGGTCAATATCTGCTTCCAATCAGTGCATCATGACGGCAAACATTTCTCACTCAGTACGCTTCCAGTTCTATTTGTGCTTCCTCACAAGCCACCCTCATACTCTTGGAATTCTTCACATACATCCATCACTATATGTACTTGATGTCTTTCAGTTCCCCTTTAAAAGTCTCATTTTTCTACAAAACCTTGATGACTATGTATAGACTGCTGGCTGCTGTTTGGTCATTGTTTCCTTCTAAGCTGCTATCAGTCAGTCATCTGGCTGTGTTTCTTCATAAGCTTTTGGGTGCAGAAAAAGGAGAATCGGATTTCTTTTCGTCTCTATGCTTATAAAGCTCTATATATGACGGAATTATTAAACTTTCTAGGCTGTACACATGGTAAGCACATTGAGTGACAATATGGCACATCGCTCTGCAGAGCAAGTTAACCTTACACATTCAAATGCTCAGTTGTAGTAAATGAACATAGCTCCTTCCAGCTGAATGCAACTCTGGCCCAGGGTATTTGCCTTCTCACTTATTATTTTTAATATTGGTCCAGGTGATAGCAGTTTAAATAAAGTACTGAACTCATCTGTTTTATTCTTAATTTATAGTGGTGCTTAGGGGATGTGCAGATATTTAAAAAGAGTAAAATCAATTAACTTGTGATCCAATTATTTGTGTTAGCCACTGTGGGGTTTTATTTTAGAGCACTGGATCAGACTCTCACAGTTAAGCACCGTGCCTTGGGAATATAAACCTCTCATTTTGAAATATGATGAACCGATGGTTATATTTTCTCTATTTCCAAATCTAACTCCTATTTTTCTCCTTTCATAGTTTTTAAATTCCCTTCTTGTCTTTTGTTTTTAAAAGAGACACAGTATAAATTGAATAGATTTTTCTAAGTACTACTAAGTCTATTCCTTATGTAAAGGTGGCTGAACAGACAAGAGAGTTCGCCTTCTAGATAACATATACTATATTTATAAGGACCTCTCTATTTCCAAAATCTGTGATATATTACATTTTTCACATTCTAAATTTTGAGTAGACCCATGTGACAACCTATGTGATATGATCATTCTGGTTTTTCATCCATCTTGAACAGATTTTGGTCTTCAAATATCCTCTGTTTATATGGTCATCTCTAAAACACAAAAAATGCTAGGGGTGGGTCTACCACTGTGCTTGGAAATATTTGGCTTGGCATAGCCTTTGCCTGTAGACATTGTCATCTCCTTAATCTGCAGGTGTCAGAAACTCTGCGGTTGCATGCCCCCAACAAATCTGTGTGCCCTTTCTGCACTAACTCACTGCACTTGAAGCTACTGAGACCCTTTCATAAATAAGGAACAAATAAGAATGCAGAAGACAGCCAGCCCCAGCTGAGATACCTCTGAATTAGATATCCTTAAACTGACGTTCGATATTTTTTTAAACTAGCTGACACGTTATGGCAACCTTTTCCACCACAGTCTGGCGTTGGTGGGGTAAATGTATGTCACGGATGGAGTGATGCACGTCACTCATCAGAGAGAAGCAGCAACGTATTTGTTGATACAGGACAGGGAGTAAACAAAGTTCAGTAGCAAATGAACATTAGTTAACAAGGTTCAATGGTGAAGTATGCTTGGGTATTTACTGCATAGAAGACAAGGTCAGGAAAAACTATAAGGGGGGACCTTCCCCTTGAGTCATGAGCTTCAGAAGGAATCCTCTTGCATTCTAAACTCCTCGGAGGGGAATTTGAGTGTGGCTGTATCCAGACTTGGTCCCAGACTTGGTTTATGTCTGAAGGATTATAAATTTGTAGTCAATCCTTTATACCATTCTCTAAGATTTGAAAGTTTCAGTGCGTTTATTCCCAATTCACTTATCTGACATGATAAGGATTCTCTCAGCCTCGAGGAGGAGTAACCTTGAGAGGTGTCCCCCTACTCCAGGGGGAGTTCCTGGTGTGCAGCCTGCTGCCGTGCAGGACAGCTCAACAGGCCCTGGGCTGTCCAGTATTTATGGAGTAAGATAATTGACTTATATTCACACACCGACTACAGAGATTAGTTTTTTACAAACTTGTCTTGAGTTCAACATTGACCAGCACTGTAGTTATGTGGGCCCATTGCTCAAATTAGCCCTTGGCTAATCTTGTTGTCTGTCTCCCCAAATCCCCATGACCAGGCACATCCGTTACAACCACCACTGGTGGGTACCATTTGAGCAGGGTCAGGTTGCAGAAGATGAGAGCACACCACTGCAGCATAATAAATTTATCTCACTGGTTTCACAGTTATGTGTTTGAATAACATAGCTAGATCTTTAAATATTTTACCCTAACAGGTCTTACTGTTCCCAAGGTGATCCAGGGACTATTGAACACTTAATTGAATCAGACTAGTAGATTAAGGAAAAGATTTTACAGAAAGATCAATATGAATTAGGAGCAGATGCCCAGTCAAATCTAAGGGTTAGATTCCTTAGGATTAGGTTCCTTTGGAGTCTAGTCACCCTTTTACATGTCTTAATAGGGTCTGGTATTGAACATTTGTTCAGAAATATTCTGGCTGTTGTGATCTGGATTTCTTGTTTTCTAAAAGCTCAAACTGAGACAATATAAAATAATGCAAAAAATATCAATAAGGCTAATTGCTAATTTTCAGTTAGACCAATAAGTTTCCAAGAGTGCTTTCCAGTGACAGCGTTTTTCTGAGCAGGAAGGAACACTCTTGGTAATCATTCCTCTGTTATTTCCAAGATTCTTAATAGAGCTTTTCTTTTGATTTGTTTCAAAGCAAGCAAAAATATTGTTATATCATCATTTAAAGTTAATTAAACTGTAAATGAGCTTAAGGATCTGTCTAAAACAGAGCTCAATCACAACCTGCTACATATTAACTATCAAAATCAAAAGAATCTTTAATTTTTTTGTTAAATATACCAAAGAAGATAGAAATAGCCAATCATTAATGTCATCCTTTTATAAAATCAGATTTGAGGCTGGAAAGCTAAACTGAAAACGTTTGAGAACATAAGTCGAATCTATTTGAAGCAATGAAAAAAAGGTAACTGAACACAAGGAAATACGTGGTTGTCCCCTCTATATTTTACTGTGAAGAAACCCATTTTACCAACTATTTGTCCAGTTTGTGAAATTTGTATAATAATGAAATGCTATTTCCTAGATTCAGTATTCTCACAAAATCTATTGTAGTGTTATGACTTTGTGTGATCTATAAGACGGGGAAAAGACATTTAGTCTATTCAGGTCTTGAAACCACTTGGGTGATTTTTGCCCTTCAGTGATATATCTCCATCGACAACGTAGCTTTTAAGCAATGCACGTGCACCGAAGCCTATTTGTGTTGTTCGAGTTTGTAATTTTGGCCTTTTGAAGGCTTAATCCCTAGAAGTGCTAAGATTTCCTAATGATCTATAATGGTACTGCTGATGTTCAGCACTTCTTAGGATTAGGTATGTTATCTTTCTGGTTTATCCACTATAAAGCAGGTATTATCTTATCACTCTTATATACAGTGCTTTTAGCACGTCAGCCTCAAGTACTTGAAAGGTGAGGAGTATTATTAAGTCTGACCCTTACAAGCTTTTCCAATGGTTTGTTTAATGTTTTTCCTACATAAATAAGAATGGTGTTATACGGTGTTTGTCTGCGTAGTAAATTAGAATTTTCTCATAAGACTTGGCTAGCTGAATAGTACAGCAGTGCAACAGACTGCACAAGGTCACAGAAAAATTCTTCTACTGAAAAAAAGAGAGTAACACTGACTTTTAGTTATGCAGACAAAGTGGTCACATGAGGTTCAATTATTTTTGTGTCTCTTAGAGAAAGCCCTCCAAAAAAACGATATGGAAACACTTTCTGTGAAAGATGTTTTATGTATTGATATAGGTGGGATAATTTATGAAAATCATAGTCTGAAATATTAAAACTAGGTTGTTTTGTAGTTAATGGTACATTTGCGAGAAGGAATAGGAGATATTAGTCAGCTTCCTCTTCTGCTTAGCTATGAATATATTCCCTTTCTGACAGCATACGCACCTATGCAACGCTCTCAGGATTCACTTTTGCAGTACTATGATATTGGCTGTTGTCTTGTGATCAGCATCTTCCAAAGCTTGATTCCTATCACATTGCTGCTTATCTGCCATCTATTAAATGGAGAGCAGCTATAATGTGCTACCTTATATTTCATGAATGAGAATGTATTATTTAGAGCCTAGAACATTCAGTTTCAGTCAAGGATTACATCTTTCTCCTATTGTGGTAAATAATTAATGCTGACTTGGATATTTCACGTGTGTGTGATTGTAATTGAAAACAGTAACAATTTCCTCTATGTGGTTTTGGTGTTGGTTTTTTTTTTTTTCTAGTTTCAAGCCACTGTAAAAGAGGGAGTCACAGGTGTAATAGTAAACTTAACTGTCGGCGACCGAGATGACCCAGCAACCGGAGCATGGAGAGCTGTCTACACCATAATTAATGGAAATCCAGGGCAGAGTTTCGAAATCCATACCAATCCCCAGACGAACGAGGGAATGCTCTCTGTTGTCAAAGTAAGAGCAATTTGCTGTTGTACTGTACTATTGCTATAAGGTCCACCCACTGGATTTACTGCATGCGAGAAGATGCAGCAAGGCTGTTACTCAAAAATATGTAGTTGGCTACCAGCCCTAGTGCAAAAAATCTGTATAACCCCTTCTTCCCTCACAGTAGCCTTCCTTCTTTAGTCGTAAGGACCTGCCTGCTGCTAACTATATTGCCGTTGTGCTTAAATAACAGCTAGTTTTTCAGTAAGCATCACAGTAATGAGACTTTAGAACAAGTTTTGTTTGTGACTGGGCATACAATTAGAATTCAAGGGTCACATTTTGCTCTCAGTTAGGGAAGACAGATATTAATACCAGGAAAATAAGTGATGGGTCTTCAGACTGAACTGGAGAGCCATCTTCAGTCTCCCATTTCTGAAGTCTCATGAAAAAAATTATTGCCTATCTTTTGATGAAGACAATAAAAAAAATATTGCATATCTTTTTATGAAGATAATCCTATATTTCCTATTTGACAAAACTAAAACAACCAAAGAAAATAGCCCTGGTTTCTGCCTATACCAGAATTTTCTCTGATTGACTTCATTAGAGGAATTTTCAATTCATGAGACAAATGACGTGTATTTCTGTGGTGGGGCTTTTGATTTAAAAGTAGGAGTTGTGAAAATAGTCTTATGTTACTTATCATAAGTAGCTACCAAGTATGACTGATTTATTTGCTAAATGCATATAAATAAATAAGCTTGCATGTATGAGAATTAAATTATATATGTGAGATTATGATTATGATATGGCAGGGAAGTTTATGGTCTTGGATAGAGGGACATCTTTATCTTTCATTAAGTTTATTAAGTTCATTATCTACAATCCGCTTTGTAACTACCATTGTGTCTAATGCTAAACTCTGACCAAGATCAGATGCAATGAATGCTGTTGTCCCTTTCTGGCTAATTCTATCTTCTGCAAGTTGGCAATGGGGTGCAAGGAAAAAGTGTTAAGTACTATCTTTGCACTTTGCATTCTGATTTTATATGTTTTACAGCCTTTAGACTACGAGATTTCTGCATTTCACACGTTGCTGATCAAAGTAGAAAATGAAGACCCGCTAATTCCAGACGTAGCCTATGGACCCAGTTCCACCGCAACGGTTCAGATCACTGTTGAGGATGTGAATGAAGGCCCAGTTTTCCACCCAAACCCAATGACAGTGACAAAACAAGAAAACATCCCCATTGGCAGCGTTGTGTTAACAGTAAATGCCACTGATCCTGACACTTTGCAACATCAGACTATCAGGTGAGTGCAGTACCCTATAATTTTCATCCATCAGAAAGAGAGTATGTCTTTTGTGCCTGAGCATTCACCTTCCTAAGGACAGATTTAAATTAAAGTTGTTTGGGCTCTATATAATAAGAGTTAACGATTCTTTTTTCCGCAATGAAGAGATTCAGTACAATGAGAACAAAGAACTGGATTAGGTGGGGGGCACCAGGCTGTGAGATTCCTGCAGTAAAACACTCAAGTGCCATGAACAATGGGCATAGCTTTGCATAGTGTTTCAAAATTACTTTTAACCTGCTTGTTTACTCTTCTTCCTTCATTAGAGCCAGAGAAAATGTGAAAATTGAAAATGTGTAGAGAAGTGACTTCTCTGTTTTACATATGGTTTAAGTCAGTTTATGAGCATTTATAACGTTCCTCAGTGAAATAATGACTGTCCATCATCTTCAAGGGCTGGGAAAATATTTCCCAGTGAAACACAGAAGCGGCAGTAAGCTTAGACTGGGCCTTGTGCAGATAGATGAAAGTAAATTGTTATTTCTCTGCTGTGACAACATCATCCCACAAATTCACTGTGTTGCTAGAAGCAAACCTAAGTATTAAGCAACGTTTTGTGTCTGCAGTAAGCAATGAATACCAGATTGGTGTTGTGTGTGCTGTGTGAACAGTGTGTATCACTCCCAACGAGTTATGTATCTGTTGAAAATGTGCAGTCAGATGCAAACAAAAGAACAATAGAATTAATAACGTTACTTTTTAAATTTATTTTCAAGGTACAACAACTAGGATATGTCTAACTGCAGGGATATTTTTAGTTAGTTTTTTATAGAAAACTTGCAGGAAGGGCTGATGATTATTTGTAATCAGGAAATCTAGTTAGTCTACTAGATATAACATATTGCATTTCAAGAACTATATATAGTGTATAGACACCATTTGTGCCATTGTCCACATTTAGGTTGAATTTATTCTTTGAACATTGCACATTGAATCAGATTCAAATTACTAATCTCTTTGAAAAATGTGGCTTACGTTGTAAAATTTTCTAAAGACATCTGTACTTTTAAAGCAATTTTCTTTCTTATTCTTCAGCTTGAAGTGTTTTTGCAGACTGAACAAGAATTTCATTTAAAAGCTCAAACAAACTGGCAAAAATGTATTACACTGGAAAAAAACTTGACTTCATGTATTTCTAGGACTGAAAAGCGCATATCCTGAGCTCTAGCTTTTTGTCTGCACACGATTAGCAGTGAATGTTTGTGGTGTCAGCTCTTCTCTGATCTACTGACATTTCAAAGAAACTCAATGTAGAGACAGAAGCATCATCCTGGAAACAGGAGCCGCATGCTCCTATTGGCCAGATAAATGATGAAGGCATCAAATTTAATCCTACTCTAAATTATACCTGTTTAAAACAAGGTTAGCACTGATTTTCTTAAATACACCCAGATCTATGATTTCCCATGAAAAGTCTGCAGTGAGCATAGTAAGTTTTGGACTGCAAATGTTGTAGAAAGGAAGGAGCAGACAGAGACAGTGGTTTTTTTCCTGAATGCATACTTTGGGTGGAAAATAATATTTCTTCCATGGGTGATCGCTTCCAGAAAGAAAAAGAACCTGTTCAAGTTAAAACACATTTCTTAGATTCATTAACCTATTTTTTTCTTTAAGTATTTAATTCCCTCAACAGTTTCCAACTTTTTTAGAATTAAAAAAAACGAAAGAAATCCAGCAGGCCCCATTTTAATTATAACCCAACAATTTATTATTAGAACAGTAATGAAGTTTCTGAAATTTGATTTCTTAATCAGGGATCATTGTTATTTTTGTGCCAGATTTAAGAGTTTAATTTTGGGTGCTTCTTCCCAACCTCTGAAATTTTAATCAGAAGTTTCAAGTGTACATGTCAATGAGAAGTTAAAGGCCAAATTTAATAACATTTTCTACCTTGGGAAATTAAAAGAAGAACCTCACTCTCTGAAATCCATTATTAACAGTAGATCTTAATTAAACACAGTTATAGTCCTCAATATTTGTGTGTGTGAAGAGATTGGATTCAGTATTTTTCCCTTTTTCGGATTCAACAAGTCCAGGATATTCGATAGTTAGACTTTTAACTACATGTAAATAAGTTGTTTACTGCAGTGTATTTATAATTTTTAATTAAAGCAACGTTGTTCTCTGGTTTCATGGTTTATCATGGCAATATATTTTTATTACCTAGTGTGCCCTTGGATTTTAAATTATTTATGTAAATATATTATTGCAGTATTTATTCTCCATAAGCAATGTGACTCAGTGCTTTAGAAACATCGTCACAAGAAAAGTTTATTATAGCTCTATAGCATATCTAATTCATTAAGTAGAATTAAAATGCGCTGTTTGAAGCTGGAGAACGTAGAAATGGAACCCAAACTGCAGTGAATTTCATGACAATATGAAAGACTGCAAAAAATATCTGAAGCAATATATGCAAATAAGATATATATATTTATTTTTGTGTGTCTCTGTGTGTGCACACTTTTTTTATCTGCAGCTGAAGTCAGCTGACCCCACACAGTAGAAGTGGTTTCTGGAAGTGTAGGTACCTTGTCTTAGTGGTGAAGTCTCAACTGTAGAAATTTGAAAGTCAGTTTTTTGCTTGGAAGCTGACATCCTTTTATTTGATTCTGGTCTCCTTGTATCTCCATGTCATTAATTTAGTGAAATTACATAAATACGAAACCAGTAACTCTCCGTTTGTTTGAGTTTATCACTCCACGTTAGAATAGCCTGTGATGGATCCAGATGCCTGTTAACCCACAGCCTGGACATTTGACTGCCATAGCACTGCCTTGTAGTGGCTGCGTGTTTGATAGCTCTGCTAGTCTGGAAATGGGAAAAAAAAAAGTCAAATTTACCATTATCATAATTTCCAGAAAACAGCTATTGGTTTGTCTATTTCTCTTTCCATAAAGTGCATTTTTCTGTGCTTCAAACTAAGTGTATATGTTACTGAGGCTCATCATTGAACATCAGACCATAGGGATGATAAGGCTGAACCTAACAGACACTGCATTAAAAGTGGTCATGTTTGTTTATTTGTCATTGCACCAAGAGCCACGGGACAATGGACTGCCCATTGGGAATAGGAAATTTTACTATTGGGCCACATTTTGCTTTAGAGTTCATCATCATAACTCTGGGTTCAGCGCCTATGGAGTTGGTGGATGTCAGTGGAAATGTCCCAAACCCTTACTGGTGGCAACCATGTTCTGCACGCTCTTTGTCAAAAAAAAAAAAATGATTGCCTAGAATTCTGTAAAATAGTGCTGAAACTACACTGAAGTGTCATCTATGGTTTAGTGAGTTTCTTCCAAATCCCAAATACTTGAGAAAGCTAAAGAGAGTTCACTGTTACTTCTCTTTGCTGCCAATCACCACCCTTACATGTAGTGAATATATAAGCCATGAATTGCAATGGCAATTCAAAAAGCCTTTGTCTCTTGCCAGGATTTTTTCAGAGACCCTGAAGCCCATCTAAACAAGGATGAGGCTTCAAATCACATATTTCACCAGCACTTAAGGGATCAATTTTGCATACTTTGTTGCCTGTCAAGCCTTTTTAAAGCACTTTTGTTGCAGCAGAGGTCAATAATCTTGCTTTTTGGGGATACACTACAGTCACTTACAGAACTACTATATAATGAGAGAGGGATAGAGTCTTAAAGAGTGAATGCTTATGAAGTAACACACTTAGTCATTGTTAAATATGTCTCCTAGAATCTGAAGGACTTGTCTTTTATTCCTAACAACAGGAGATTTGTTTTCCTTGTGCAGACAGAAGAATAGTTGTATTGTTATAAATGAATGGCTGAGCCATGCTCTCAGCATGCAGCGCCAGAATTTTTCACTCTAAGTTACACCCAAGAGCATCTCAAGTTGGCTCTGCAATTTTATTTATGGCCTGCCTGAACCCAACCATTGGGAATTTGTAGTACATCTCTAGATCTGAAGTTGCTGTATATTGGACAGTGCACATTCTGGTTTTTTTTTTTTCCTTTCTCTCTTTTTAAGTTAGAAGGAAAGACAGGTAGAAAGGCAAGTGGCTCAAAGCAAAAAGTGTTGCCTCTTCTGTCTTTGCTGCAAAATTTTGAAACACAGAAACACTCACTCTAGAGAGTGGCATGTATTGGGGTATCCAGCAAGCAATGCTGGAAAAGAAGAGATTCAATCAGTTCTGGAAGAGGGAACTTGGCCAATTCTCTCATGCTACACAACTACCACCTATAGTTGTAGGTACTCATTAGTCAACTGTTAGTTTGACAGAATTCTACACAATAATTCTGCACAATCCTTTTGTTTCTTGAATGTATTAATACTATCTATGTAGGCAATCACTGTGAAACACATATATAGGTTACTGTCATGATATTAACAACTGAAGGGAAAAAATAATGAAAAATACATTCTTTTTTTTTTTCAGTTATTTCTTTATTCTCTTCCTATACCCGTGATCACACTGATGTAACTCTAGCAGGGTGATATTGGCTTAAGAGTAAAATTTGGCCCGATTTTTCCTTTCAGGAGATGGTTTGTAGCTCATTGGCACTTTGCAGATGTGTCACTGAGTCTAAATTAATGTGGAGGAAGCCACTGGTTAAAAAAAAACAACAAACAAACAAAAAAACCACCACCACCTCACAATGTTTGTCTCTGAAGTCTCTGGTAGGAGCTGCTGAGATGAGACTGAAAAGAATAAATGACTGGAGCAAAATTCCAGGGCTGAGAGAATTAAAACATCTGCCAAATCTGGAAGCCAGGTCCTATAAAAGCTGTGGACAGCATCTCATGCTGACTATTCAGGAAAGCTACTTGCAACCCTGTCAGCTTCAATTTCAGAGCTATACTATTACAGGACCTTCCCTTCCTCAGAGTAGTGAACAGATGTTGACTGTCTGCTTCCCAAAGCTTGTCACTCGCCCCTTCTCTTTCTCGTAGGCATTGCTTGGCTTGCTTAATTCACAACATGCCTGTCACCATCTCCCTTTTAGCACCTTGTCTGCTTTTCTATATCTTAATTTTTAGTGCTCAAGGACAATCCTATCTAACTGGTTGGTGCTAAGCTTTGCTATGCTGGCTTTTGCCTTGTAGGGAGATGGGGGAACTCCCCTACTTACTTTGTCTTATCTGTGCTAACATCTTGTCTTACTGCTTGGTTCTTTCTAGCAGTTGCCAAGGTTTGGGAGAAGGATTAATATACATCAACTGGTTGTTATAGAACCTATTTTTTCCTTACCTTCTCCCAGAGGAGGCAGAGCAGAGAGCGAATTTTCACCTAAACTGAGTGAGGCAGTTCTCCTGAAGAACAATGTCCCTTTCCTGATAAAAAAAGATCAATCCCTCTTTCTTTGATTAGCCCCTGAAAGAGCAGAAGTGTCTGAACTACATTATTAAAGACTACTTAAAGCAGGGGTACCAGAAATTCACAATCCAGTGATTCAGAGTTTCACAGGGAATCCAGCTACCTAAAGCCAGACTTATATCATTCCTGGCAATACTTGTTAGAAGATCATATTCCTAAAACTTTCCATCTGCTCTACTCTGTTTGCATAAATCATGCTTAATATGTTGGTATAAAAGCTATAAATGATAGAATTGAGAATCTGTATTTCTATGTAATAAAATAAGCCTTAGAAACCAATTTTAACTTCCCTTGATATTACCTTAAGAATCCCAAAGTCTTGATTAATAAGGATGAATGTAACATTTAAGGGGAGTTTAATTAGACCCTCTGTCTTTATCCTGCATAACAATATTATGCAACATTATGATTTCAACCATGTCAGCACTCAGAATGAATGGCTATGAACTGGGCAATTATAGGGCACATTTTTCATGTCACTGACTAAACAATATTGCAGATCTTGAGAAATATGACAATAGGATGTATCAGTCACAAGTTATGCTTGCAGTGGAAGTCAGATCTTGACAATAACTCACTTTGTCATTACTGTTCTCTTCTAGTTTCAAAAAAGACAGGATTTTGCCTTTGGAAGAAGTGAAGAGTATCTTGATTATAATAAGTTAGCTATCAAGTTTGAGAACACTGTGTGAGGAGGCAACTTGACAGGGAAGGGAGTGGTATGAATTTTTGTTAATATCTTAAAGCCATTGAGTCCCTGAGTTCCCCTCAGCCAAGTTAGATCATGTATGCACGTCTGCCTGTACTTACAACTTTCAGTTGTGCTTTGACAGAAATTTATTTGGACTAATACATAATTACTGATTTGGTAATATGTAAGATTGTAGTTCCAGTGACCAGTGTTATTTTAGATAAGGCAAAATGTGGAAAATCAAGCACTCAGCTAAAAGATTTCCAGGAAGACTGGTAATGCATCTAGCCCAGAATCCTGTCATCAAGTGGAAGTATATAATTAAGCCATTCTTGTTCTTCTCATGGAGTTCAGCATTGCTTTCTTTAAAGCAGGTCTAGATCTCAGATGAGACCAGAGCAGGTGTTGTGTGGCATTCATGTCCTGGTTGGAAGAGGGAAATGCTGTAATTCTGTCATAGCTTTTTGCCTTGCTGTGAAGATATGAGGTGCTAATGTTCTTTCATTAATTTGCCATCTCCACAAGAAGGACATAATAAACTGTGGACACACTAAGTTCAGTGGCAAAATTCCCACTGAATCTGGATGTAGAATTCAATCTCAGAGTAGAATCTTTCCCAAATACACAGAATTTCTGTCATATGTTTACAGCCAGTGCTGAACTGCAAGATGGTCCTAGTCTGTGCATTTCAAGGCATAAAGAATCACATCTTCTTTCAGACTCACAGTTATCCGTGGAGTGGAATTTAAGTTCAGTGAAGAAATTGTCAGAAGGTTTAAGCACTCATTTTTACTAAATGGAGCTCTGCAATGTTACTGTAATAGGAAAAAAGTCTTGTAGAGTTCAATTGGAATTTTTCTATTAACTTAGTAATAAGGATGACAATTTCCCTAAAATAGTTTCTGAGTAAGAGTGAAATTATGTACTTTGTTAAGCAGCAGTAAGCCCGCAGATTCATTCTTGGTTCAAATGTGAATTGCTGGGGACTGACATCTTCTTAATTTTGTGATCATTATACTCTAGGTAAATATGCCTACAGAGACATGCATAACTACTCTACATGTATCTAGATAATTATTACCCATGTGATCCCTTGGGGCAGCTCCACTGGGTAGTCCTTAGCATAGCATTGCCTTGGAGACACTAACCTGGCTCACCCAGATTTCATTGATTAGTCCAAACCCTGGAGAATTTTTACATGTTTACTTGCTTTAATGCGACTGGCAGAGTAATGTTTCTTCTTTTTCCTTACAAATGGGAAATTTCCCATAGAATTCTACCTGACTAAGGCCCAATCTCTCCTTGGGTCATTGGTAGCATTTTATAAGTAAAAACCAAATGCACTCACAGAGTTTGTCAAATAACACTTCAGGGCTAAACCAATAAATTTTTGTATTAGTATAGCACGAGTTTTGCAGCTTCAGAACGGAGCCTCAAAAGTTGCTTCTGGCCCTGGTATATTCTAAGTTATTAACTAGTGTTTGAAACACTTTCTAACAGAGAAAGAAAACAACACTACCTCAGATTTGCGTATCTCCATGTCAGTTGTGTTAGTTTGACTCATGGAAACTGTTACAGAGTTTAGATTTTTAGTACAAGATAAAAAAGAAGGAAAAGCCCATAATGGCTTTAGTCATTGTATAACTGTAACCCTTTGAATGACTCCACCTTTGTGCATTTAGGTGAGTTTTTATTTTCATCTTCTTTAATTTCACGGCAGATACTTTTAGTTTTAAAGGTGAGGCTCTCAATTTTTATCTGTCCAACTGAAACATTAAAATTTATCCCACCATGATACTATGGAGACGCACTGAAGGCAGCTGGCGAAACACTCAGAACACTAATGACAGGAAAAAGTGCGTGAGAAATTCATCGTTGGCCAGCGTTTTTCTCAAATGACATGCATTTGTCATGTTGCTTAATGTATATCTGGAAGGGGCTTGGCTATTATAATGATGAACATGATATAAAAATAGTGCTGTATAAAGTAGATTTCTTGTAGGTAGTATATCAGAGCATGCATTCAGATGGAGGCATGATACTTACCCTAAAAAAGAAGTTGCTTTCTAACCTCCAGGTGAATACTACTGAGCAGTGTTCAGCACAGATTCGCATTTTATGAAATAAAGGTTAATTTTCCCTATAAAGAATATCCTTTAATTTTCTGTTTCTTTGAAAAACATGGAGTTGAAATATATATAAAAGCCATTTTCTCAATTACTTTATACCTTGTGTCATGCTTTTCTAAATATTTAGCAGAATTTAATTTCTGTCAATATTCTCTATTAATATTTACATGTATAGTACTGAATTTGGCTTTAATAACGTCAGACAAGAGATGTTACAATAAGTATCACCTGAGTGAATACAAGTGAGTGTGGAATCTGACTTTTAATGGCTTTGTTCAATAAATGAAAGGTAGCGTTTCATTTTTCTAACATCCCTTGAAGGCACAGGCAGAAGTAGGGAGGAACTCAGCACAGCAGCTTAGAACAAATGTAACAGCCTAGACTTGATGACATTATAAATAAAACAACTAAGACAATCTTGAAAAGTGGTAAGGGCCAGATAGGTAAGAGAGAAGTCCATGGGGTTTAAAGTGCATTTGGACAGCTTGAATGCCTGAGAATCTGATTCATAGAGATTAGAAAAGGTAAATCACACTTCCCTTTTCATCTGTCTCAGTCATTAAAGAGAGCAAGTTAGACAAAGGAAACTGGACTAAAATAAAGGAAAAGATGCCACACGTTGCTCTGACATTTAGGACAGAAAGTGGTTGCATGGTTTTTGTATAGTTCAGTGTAGGCTGTCAAATAAACCTCAGATAGGAGATTGCCTATTATGACCAAAAGAATGAAAGAGATTTAATTAAGTTTCTTCTGCAAGAACTGCACCCATGCAGCGCATAGCATATTCAAGATCAGCTCAAAAAAATGAAAACTTTTTTTGTGTTATGATTAGCCAGGAGTAAATGTGCCTTTTTCTTCATACTATTGGATTGGATGGTAATGTGAATTTTTCCTGAATATTGTGTTGTCACATTATACTCACATGCTACTGATTTTCTCACCTACCCTTTCCTTCTTTGTTACTGAACGCTACAAGTTTGGAAGGTATTTTACTTGGTGGGTATTAATTCCTCTGGGCTACGTAACTATACCAAAGTGTAAAGACAGTCTATTTTCCTACTATGAATACATTTATTTTTAAACAAAGCTAAACTAAAGAACTAAAAAAAAAAAAAATCTTAATTGCCGCAATAGTAATTCTGGAGTGAGATATTTTATGGAATTAGTTGAGTTCTCTTTCTATGGAAACAAAGCTATTAATTTGTCAGCTCTTCACTGATTTTTCAGACCCTATGAGAATTTCCAGTTCTTCCAGATAAAAGTCAGTCCATTAATCAAACCTTAGACAGATTTGCATATATTTTGCATATAGACATTGACATAAAGTTAACATTGTCATGTTCATGTATTGTAAGATGGAACTGAAAGATACTGTGATGCTGAGCAATGGTAAGGGTACTAGGATATAAATTTAACACAGGTTTTTACGTAAGTGCCTCTGTAATTTTCCAAAAGTAATACCAACACAGAGTAATTCTCTCATATCTGTGTGAATAACTCATAGAATTTCCCTGAGAAATTCTTCTTGGACAAATTTATTTGCATGTGCTTTTGTGTGTATAAAATATTTTTCATGAAGAAACACTAGGAATTTAGAGGAAATACAGGAAAATGTAGGCTACTAAAAAAAAAGTTAATAAAGGTCTCTTTTCTTTGAAAAAAAAATCCACATCCTTGTTTCCTACTCTTGCACCGGCTTTTGGAGCATTCGACTAGAATAATAGACACTTAGCAGATCAAATCGTGAACAAGGAGTGTTAACTCCTAACTAACTCATTGATTGGCACCCAGCTGAGACCAAAATCATTCTGATCTGACTTTGTTTTGTTCTAAAATATTTTGGCAGAGCTTGGAACTCCACATATCCCCTCCCTAGAAGTACCATTGAGAAAGTCCACGTGAAGGGCTTGAGCCAGGAGAAGCCTTTTGTTCCCCATCTCCTCCTGCCAGTGCCATGTACCAGCAAAAAGCTGAATTTCCAGCACACTGCTGTTGCTTCTGCCCAGCTCCCTGCATCAGAGATCTGGTGTCAGGAGGGGAGAGACTGAGTGGTGTTTTGTTGGTTTAGAGCTGGCTTCAGTGCGGCGGTGGGTACAGGAGACAGGTTAATCAAACCATCCAGCCTTGCTGATAGAGCTCTACCCAGAGGCACCCATCGCAGAGGTACAGAAGCACAAATATAATGGGAAATATGTCAGTGTGTGTGCTTGGGCCGGTGTAACGGGGCACCGGTGGACAGCAGGGCGTTGCGGGAGCTGCCAGCCCTGGCAGCAGCAGCAGGGGG